>NC_057802.1:571338143-571603124 GCF_018294505.1 Triticum aestivum
TCTTCTTCCTCCCGAAAAATCACCATCCAGCTCAAGCACGAGTTCTAGCTCATTTTGCTGCGATTTTCGATCTCCTTGCTCAAAGAACCTCTCACAAAACTGCTTGGGGAGATTGTTCCTTGGTATGTGACTCCTCCATTGGTCCAATTAGTTTTTGTTCTAGTGCTTTATTTATTGCAAATTTGTGCTGCCTAGGTGACCATGTTCTTGAGCTTGCATGTCAAATTTATATGGTTCCAAGTAGTTCTAATGCATGATATAGGCTCTAGGCACTTGTACGAGTAGTTGCTATCAATTTTGTTGAGCTTGGTTCACTTTTATTTGAAGTTACTAAAAATTTCAGATTTTTTCGGAAACTAATGAAGAGATTTTTGAGGGGCTCATCGAGCCGAAGCTCGAAGGAAAAGCAAAGTGAAGAAGCAGAGAGGCCCAAATATAATTTGCCTCGCACCGCGGAGGTCCGGCCGTGTGAATGGCCTTCCAATGATTTCTTGAGAGCAGCCGGGATTTATGATGATTTTTATGAATTGGCTGAGAATGCAGGCCTCACCGACTTCCTCCGCGACCAACGCGAACAGTATCTCTTACTCACCAATACTTTTGTGCAAAAATTCTACTATTATCCTAAGGAATCACCTCCTTCAGTAGAGTTTCATTTATATGATGTGGTTAAGAAGATGTCACTGGATGAACTTTGCAAGGTTTGCAAAATACCTTTCGAGGGTAGCTTAGAAGAACCACATCGTAAAGACGTGGACGGGTTTATTGACACTATTACTGTAGGGGAAACTAGGAAGGTTTCCGATGCAAGAATCACTAGCATACATTTTCCTGTTTTACGCTACTTTGCCATATTTGCTAGTCGTTGCTTAATTGGTCGCGGAAACTGTGGAAACCTTAGTGTTCCTGATATTATTATTTTGTTCCATGGTTTATTCTGTGATAATACTGTTAGTATGGGCGGTATTGTTGCCAAACGGTTAAGTTTGAACCGTACAAAGGGCCCCATCTTTGGAGGTATTTACGCTTCACGCCTTGCTGCACACTATAACATACCTATTAGGCACTATGAAAAAGAAGAAAAATTGCTGCCCACTGTTTATTTAGATTATAAGAGTATGGTAGCACATGACTTTATTGTCAAGAATAGGGAAGGGGCGTTTAAATACAAATTGTTCTTTGATAAACATCACCCTGAGATTATTACCTTGCCTGCTCCTTCCTTGTTTGATTTATCTGCAGGTCTGTATCTCGTTCCGCTGGCGGCCATTCACGCCTACTGGAACCCTACATCAGTCACGGAGCTGGAACCACAATTTGAACCTCCATGACAGTCTAATTACCAGTGGGGTCCGGAGATGATTGCCAACCAGTGGCAATCAGAGTCTTCTTCATCTCAGTACGACCCCGGCTACAACTTTGGATATCCACCAGGCCATCCGTGGCAATAAACCAACTTAGGCCAAAAGCCTAAGCTTGGGGGAGTACGTATTTCTCACCGACATTACATTCATGTTCACACACTCATTGCTAGATGTCGGTGCTCATACTCTTTCTCAGTAATATCCATGCTAGTTTATTTTACTTTTTCTTGCTTTCTTCTTGTGTGTTTAATAAACCTTAAGAAAAACCAAAAATAATTAGTGTAGCTTTTAGTTAGTTTACTTTTCTTGCTGTAGTAGTAATAATTAAAAGAAAACCCAAAAATATTTCCCGTTCTTCTTTTGCTTGTTGGGAGCTTTCCCGTGTAAATAGTTTTATTTCTTTTCTTTTCTTTGGGGGTCGATAGGAGAAGACCATGATGAAATTGTTGAAGTGGCTCTTATATACATTACTGTTCATTTAACCAAGAGCCCATATTGCCTTGTCTTCTCCTGTTTATTGAATGCTCGCAGATTCCAGCTTAGTCCAATGCACGTGCACTCTCATTATTTTCACATCGTTCGGTCGTGCAAGTGAAACGCAATAATGACGATATATGATGGACTGATTGAGATGAGAGAAGCTGGTATGGACTCGACCTGTCTTGTTTTTGTAAATATGATTAGTTCATCGTTTCTGATTCAGCCTATTATGAATAAACATGTTTGCAATGACAATTAGAGATCATAGTTGCTTATGCCATGCTTGATTAGCTATGAGTTATAATGGTTTACCTTGCGTGCCAACATGCTATTAAAATGGTTGTGATGTGGTATGATGGGGTGGTATCCTCCTTTGAATGATTTAAGTGACTCAACTTGGCACATGTTCATACATGTAGTTGAAACAAATCAACATAGCATTCATGATATTTATGTTCATGGTGGATTATATCCTACTCATGCTTGCACTCAATGTTTATTAATTTTAATGCATGTTCATGACTGTTGTCGCTCTCTAGTTGGTCGCTTCCCAGTCTTTTGCTAGCCTTCACTTGTACTAAGCGGGAATACTGCTTGTGCATCCAATCCCTTAAACCCCAAAGTTATGCCATATGAGTCCACTATACCTTCGTATATGCGGTATCTACCTGCCGTTCCAAGTAAATTTGTATGTGCCAAACTCTAAACCTTCAAATGAAATTCTGTTTTGTATGCTCGAATAGCTCATGTATCAACTAGGGCTGTCCTTATCTTCCATGTTAGGCGGGTTATTCTCAAGAGGAGTGGACTCCGCTCCTCACTCATGAGAAAATGGTTGGTCAGCGGGATGCCCAGTCCCATGCTTTATGCAAATCAAATCAAAATAATTGCAAACAAAACTCCCCCTGGGACTGTTGTTAGTTGGAGGCACTCGTTGTTTCGAGCAAGCCATGGATTGATGCTTGTTGGTGGAGGGGGAGTATAAACTTTACCATTCTGTTTGGGAACCGCCTATAATGTGTGTAGCATGGAAGATATCGCCATCTCTTGGTTGTTATGTTGACAATGAAAGTATGCCGCTCAAAATATTATTTATCTCTGCTTTAAAATCGAGCTCTGGCACCTCTACAAATCCCTGCTTCCCTCTGCGAAGGGCCTATCTATTTACTTTTATGTTGAGTCATCACCCTCTTATTAAAAAGCACCAGCTGGAGAGCACTGCTGTCATTTGCATCCATTACTATTAATTTATATTGGGTATGGCTATGATTGGATCTCTTTTACCATAAATTACAATGTCTAGTCAGTCCTTGATCTTTAAAGGTGCTCTGCATTTATGTTTTGCGGTCTCAGAAAGGGCTAGCGAGATACCATCTTGTTATATCATATCATGATTGTTTTGAGAAAGTGTTGTCATCCGAGATTTATTATTATTTCTCGCTAGTTGATTATGCCATTGACATGAGTAAACATGAGACCTAAGAGTTATTGTGAATATGGTTAGTCATAATCTTTGCTGAAAACTTGAATGCTGGCTTTACATATTTACAACAACAAGAGCAAACAGAGTTTGTAAAAGTTTTTCTTTATCACTTTCATTTTATCAACTGAATTGCTTGAGGACAAGCAAAGGTTTAAGCTTGGGGGAGTTGATACGTCTCCACCGTATCTACTTTTCCAAACACTTTTGCCCTTGTTTTGGACTCTAACTTGCATGATTTGAATGGAACTAACCCGGACTGACGCTGTTTTCAGCAGAATTGCCATGGTGTTATTTATGTGCAGAAACAAAAGTTCTCGGAATGACCTGAAACTCCACGAAACTTATTTTTGGAAAATAATAAAAATACTGGAAGAAGAATCCACGTCAGGGGGGCCTCCACCTGCCCACGAGGGTGGGGGCGCGCCCCCCTGCCTCGTGCGCCCCCTTACGCTCCACCAACCTCAACTCCAACTCCATATATTCGTGTTCGGGGAGAAAAAAATCAGAGAGAAGGATTCATCGCGTTTTACAATACGGAGCCGCCACCAAGCCCTAAAACCTCTCGGGAGGGCTGATCTGGAGTCCGTTCGGGGCTCCGGAGAGGGGAATCCATCCCCGTCGTCATCATCAACCATCCTCCATCACCAATTTGATGATGCTCACCGCCGTGCGTGAGTAATTCCATCGTAGGCTTGCTGGACGGCGATGGGTTGGATGAGATTTATCATGTAATCGAGTTAGTTTTGTTAGGGTTTGATCCCTAGTATCCACTATGTTCTGAGATTGATGTTGCTATGACTTTGCTATGCTTAATGCTTGTTACTAGGGCCCGAGTGCCATGATTTCAGATCTAAACCAATTATGTTTTCATGAATATATGTGAGTTCTTGATCCTATCTTGCAAGTCTATAGTCACCTACTATGTGTTATGATCCGGCAACCCTGAAGTGACAATAATCGGGACCACTCTCGGTGATGACCGTAGTTTAAGGAGTTCATGTATTCACTATGTGTTAATGCTTTGGTCCGGTACTCTATTAAAAGGAGGCCTTAATATCCCTTAGTTTCCATTAGGACCCTGCTGCCACGGGAGGGTAGGACAAAAGATGTCATGCAAGTTCTTTTCCATAAGCACGTATGACTATATTCGGAATACATGCCTACATTACATTGATGAATTGGAGCTAGTTTTGTGTCACCCTATGTTATGATTGTTACATGATGAGCCGCATCCGGCATAATTCTCCATCACCGATCCAATGCCTACGAGCTTTTCACATATTGTTCTTCGCTTATTTACTTTTCTGTTGCTACTGTTACAATTACTACAAAACCCAAAAATATTTCTTTTGCTATCGTTACCGTTACTTCCATATTACTTTGCTACTAAACACTTTGCTGCACATACTAAGTTATCCAGGTGCGGTTGAATTGACAACACAACTGCTAATACTTGAGAATATTCTTTGGCTCCCCTTGTGTCGAATCAATAAATTTGGGTTGAATACTCTACCCTCGAAAACTGTTGCGATCCCCTATACTTGTGGGTTATCAGTTCCACTCGACATGGTCCGTCCAGCCCGAGTGAGAAAGTTCTGATTCTCAGACCATAGCCGACTGCCCGCAGTCAACTATGGTCTCGGGGACTACACCTAGTGGGTGCACTCAGCGTGCCCCCACTGGTTCAAAGACTCAATCGACACAACCTAGTTGACCCAAGAAGCAAAACTATTCGGCAGTAAGTTAAACACCCAGTGGGTGTACAAATGCAAAATGCAGACTGACGAAAAGATGCACAAGGAAAGTTTTCAGGTAGCATATCCTAACAGAACAAGCGACAAGCTAAAGGATCAGTCGTAATCAACCAACCTGGACGTTGCTCTGGAGAGCTGAGCTGGCATTATAAGCAGCTTGACTGGCCTCCCGAACCACCTTCATCTACTCCATCATGATGCCTGCCTGGCGTATAGCTTCCTTGGCAACACCCACTTGGTCCTCTGGGACGTGATTCGCAGTGAAGAGTGAAGATGGTGGATCGGCTGGGATCTGTGCAGTCGACGCTGAAGGCTGGGCACTCGACAATGGTACGGCAAAAGTCACAGAAGCCCTGGTGGCATCGCCGGTCTCCTGGATCACCGGTTCCGTCACTCGCGTCGACTGAGGTACCTTGCCAGTTGATGTCTTCCTGCTTCTCCTTCCCATGGGCCTCAGCGGCACATCCTCGTCGTCATCTGGAAGATCCATGACATTGGGAGGAGCTGCAACAGAATCAATCGCCAGAATTCAATCGACCAACAAAATGGCTGAGAAAGTAAGACAAGATTGCAAAAGTCATACCCGGGTTAGAAGTGACCGCGTCTTCCATTTCCTCATCATCATGTCTGTAAGCAGAAGTCCCAGAGGTAGAAGCACTGTAGGTTTCAAGATTCACTTGGTTCAATCAGGAAGAGAGTCGACAGCTCAGGTCCTTGAGCAAAAAATGAGGACAAGACACTTACGCACAAGCGACGGGGATGTCGATCTTCATCTTGGGCAGGGTCTTCCGAGACTTCGATGCTGCAACTTTGGGCTGCTTTGAAGCCTTCTCAGTCAGTACAGGGGAAGAGGTCTGAGTGCGCTTGGAAGTCTGTCTGGTCGGCTTAGCCACTTTGCCACGGATACTTGTTGGGTCGTGCTTATGCTTGGAACGCTTTTCATTGCGAGGTGGTGACTCGACTTCTTCGCCACTGCTCGAGTCCTCGCTTTCCTCCTCCTCTTCTCCTCCATCAGACTGCCAATCCATGCTCTCGCCTCCGCGTTCCTCTCCTTCCTGGTATTGCTCTTGCTCCCCGTTCGACATTGAGTATGTCTCCGTATAGATCTGCGAAGCAAAAGAAGTGAACAAAGGATGGTCGACTCAATAAACAACTACAAGTCAGAATGAAAAACACTCGGAAATAAAGAATAGACCTGGTCTAGTTGGTTGTTGGAGTCGAGAGATAAAACTCTTCGGGACCCCCTGGGGTTATCCTTGTTTCCTGTGATTCCTTGCACCCATTGCGCCAGCGTCTTCTCATCAACGTCCTCCGGATGGATCTGAGTGGATTCTTCAATTCCCAAATACATCCACATTGAGTGATCGCGAGCCTGGAGAGGCTGGATACGTCGTCTGAGGAATACCTCGAGCAGATCCATACCAATACCCTCACGGATCCGCTGAACTACTTGCTCCATCAACATGGTCACCTCCACCTTCTCTGCTGGAGTCACTCTCAAAGGAGTGGGTTTCTGGACTCGTTCCAAGGAAAAGGGAGGGAGACCAGTCGGATGGCCAGGGGTCGACTTGTCTTTGCAGTAAAACCAAGTCGACTGCCACCCTCTAACTGAGCCAGGGAGAGTCATCGCGGGAAAAGCACTCTTCCCCCTCATCTGGATAACCAAGCCCCCACACATCTGAATCACCTGGGTTCTCTCGTCACTCGGGCTAGCTTTTTTTCATAGTCTGCGAGCGGCATGTGAAGATGTGCTTAAACAGACCCAGTGCAGTCGACAGCCCAAGAAATTCTCACATAGGGAGACAAAGGCGGCGAGGTACGTGATTGTGTTGGGAGAGAAATGGTGGAGTTGAGCCCCGAAGAAGTTCAGAAAATCACGGAAAAAGGGATGTGGCGGCAAAGAAAAACCGCGGTCGACGTGAGTGGCGAGTAAGACGCACTCACCCTCCTGAGGTTGCGGCTTAGTTTCCTCCCCCGGGAGCCTCCAGGAACCATGCTCAATCAGCCCGCTCTCAGCCAGATCTTGCAAGTCTTCCAGCTCGATTGTGGACTGGATCCAGTCGCCCTGAACCCAGCCGCGTGGCAAGGCGGATCTCGACGATGACCCGCTCCTGCCGGTCTTCTTCCCCTTCCCCTTTGTCGCCCCCTTCTTTGCGCGCTCTAGCGCCGCTGTCTTGTCCTTCGCCATCGCAGCAAGAGGCGCACGGGCGGGAGGCAGCGTCGAGAGCGGAAGCGGTAGCGGTGGAGAAGCAGAGGAGGAAGAAGGAGAAATTGGGGCGCACTGTGCAAAATTCCCCAACCCAACGCCTTATATGGAGTCATTTCCGAGTGACTGACTGCTGGGCCCGGGCAATCCTATCAAATCCCCAACTGTCGCTCGCTCGGTACATGGCGAAAAAGGTGGCACAGAGATCGAGGCGCCCCTGCCTAATCCATCCCGATTACTGCGGCCTCCTCCGTCCCGCGCGCTTCCCAAAATTTCGAATGCCGCAAGATCCGGGAGCAGCAGAGCAGTCTGTCAGACTGAAGATTTTTTCCATATCAACACTCGAAGCTTATCAACGAAGTTCACTCGACTATTTTGGAATGGATTAAGGCGACTGAAAATGAAGTCAAAGTTGTCACATGGTTCATCCGTCCAAGGAAAACACTTCCGCAGTGTGTAACTGAGTCGGAACCAACTTCAACTCCTTTTTCCACTCGAACCCTGAACCATTCGGGGGCTAATGATGGCGACATGTACCTAGGGTAGGGTGATAGGCCTGACCTAGACACCCTCCCCAAGGACATTACCCTAAAGTCAGAAGCATCCAAGGGACAACATCGTCCACTCAACCAGAAGCATTCCACTCGGAAGACTCAATTTCACCCGACCATAGCAATAGTCACTCGACGACCAGAAGATCTAAAGTCACTCTGTACAGCAACGGTCGGGCGTCTACTCTGTAGACTTAATGGTCATTCATGTATCTTTATTGCTGGCATTACCAGTAACGCTCTACCTTTATGTACCTTAAACCCTGTGTAACTGAGGGCGGGAGGGGTCTGGCGAACTCTATATAAGCCACCCCCCCTCCTCAAGGACAAGGGTCCGCACCCCCTATAACTCCACACACGTAATCCAATCGACCGAGCTCCCGAGCACCAAGACGTAGGGCTGTTACTTCCACCGTGAAGAGCCTGAACACGTAAATCTTGTGTGTACAACTTCACCATAGCTAGGATCTTGCCTCCTCATACCTACCCCCCATTCTACTGTCAGTCTTAGAGCCACGACAGCGGCCACCCTCCCAATTCGGATTGGGCTTGGGGGGGGCCACCTTGGCCGCCTCCTCCTCTCTCCCATTAAGGCCCATGTACTCCCCGGGAGGTTCTGGTAACCCCCCCCCCCCCCCCCCCGGTACTCTGGTAAATGCCCGAACTCACCCGGAACCCTTCTGATGTCCAAACATAGCATTCCAATATATCGATCTTTATGTCTCGACCATTTCGAGACTCCTCGTCATGTCCGTGATCTCATCTGGGACTCCGAACAACCTTCGGTGTATCAAAACACATAAACTCATAATACCGATCGTCACCGAACGTTAAGCGTGCGGACCCTACGGGTTCGAGAACTATGTAGACATGACCGAGACTCGTCTCCGGTCAATAACCAATAGTGGAACCTGGATGCTCATATTGGTTCCTACATATTCTACGATGATCTTTATCGGTCAAAACGCATAACGACATACGTTGTTCCCCTTATCATCGGCATGTTAGTTGCCCGAGATTCGATCGTCGGTATCTCAATACCTAGTTCAATCTCGTTACCGGAAAGTCTCTGTACTCGTTCCGTAATGCATCATCCCGCAACTAACTCATTAGTCACATTGCTTGCAAGGCTTATAGTAATGTGCATTACCGAGAAGGCCCAGAGATACCTCTCTGACAATCGGAGTGACAAATCCTGATCTCGATCTAAGCCAACTCAACAAACACCATCGGAGACACCTGTAGAGTATCTTTATAATCACCCAGTTACGTTGTGACATTTGATAGCACACAAAGTGTTCCTCCGGTATTCGGGAGTTGCATAATCTCATAGTCATAGGAACATGTATAAGTCATGAAGAAAGCAATAGCAACAAACTAAACGATCAAGTGCTAAGCTAACGGAATGGGTCAAGTCAATCACATCATTCTCTAATGATGTGATCCCGTTAATAAAATGACAACTCATGTCTATGTCTAGGAAACTTAACCATCTTTGATTCAACGAGCTAGTCAAGTAGAGGCATACTAGTGACACTCTATTTGTCTATGTATTCACACATGTACTAAGTTTCCGGTTAATACAATTCTAGCATGAATAATAAAAATTTATCATGATATAAGGAAATATAAATAACAACTTTATTATTGCCTCTAGGGCATATTTCCTTCATGAAGAAGAGCCTTGGGGGATCCGGCGCGTGAAGAAGAAGAGCATTGGTCGTCGCTTCCTCCTCTGCCGAGCACCACCGCTCGCCCGCTCAAGCATCTGCCGGCTGCCGCCCTCCGCGGAGGGCGCACCCTGGTGCCCCGCAAGGCCACAACCCTCCTTCAAAACTTGCAAGTCCGACGATGCGCGGGGCCGCGGCCCGCCGCTCCTACTGACGGAAGCCTTCGTCGATGTCCCCGCCCGCCTGACGCCGGTCGTCCCCTCCTTCAAATCCGGACACGCGCAAGGCCGCAGCCTGGTGCCTAGCCGACGCCGACGCCTTCCTGCATCTCTTGCCACCATCCACTGCTCCAACCACCGTACGCCTTTGCTGCACCCCGTATGCGCCGCCGCCGCCTTTGCCATCTCCGCCTCCGCCCGAACGTGGCCCCGCACGCGTGAAACGGGATGGCTCCTGCCGGCGAGAAGCCGCTGCCGTCGTTGCAGGGGAGAACGTCAACATCCGCAGCTCCGACCGTCGTCCCCGCCCGCCCCAGCGCTGTGTGGTGTGGGTGTGTATATGAGAGGGGAGGAGGAGAGCGAGGGAGTGGTTCGGTGACTTTTGGCTTCATCCCGAACGACTCCCTGATGATGACATGGCAAGGGCAGGCGTCAAGATTCGTGCGACGATAGCGAGGGGGTTCGGGACGAGAAGCAGAAATACGGGTCGGTCGGGAGTTATCGATTCCGTTTTAAAAACCAACAATCACACGACACATGTGTCGGTTTAATTGCTCCACATAGGAGGCGATGTTGCCATAGGGCACAACATAGAGAGCAATTCGACTGATAGGATATGTTTCATCCGTCTCAAACAAGGAGTCTACACGTACTGTCTTGATAAAATCACGGCCATGGACCTGTCACTAATGTCCTAAATTTACCGACACGGTAGCAAATCAAAGAATTCGTAGCACGGACACCGCCATGGATGCGCCAGACATATCTGCATCTGCAATGTGTGTATCTTGCATTGCTGTCTGGCTTGATTGAACTGCATGCTCCTGCATGATGTTTTCATGGATATAATAGTTTGTTTTTGAGCAGGAAAGAGGGAGCACTCTGGATTTGAGTGACTGGCCTGGGGGTGGGGGCCACTGGCAGAACCAGCGGGTGCTTCCAGCCCATTTGCGAAGAAGTCCAGCCCACTACCTATATTTTTTTTTCCGTCGCTATCCCTCACGCTGCTCCTCCACGGCGGCGTCGAGCAGGCGCGCGCGTGCAGGGAGGAAGCGACGAGATCACGGGCGTGCAGGAACAGTACCGCACGCGCTCGCGGCGGCCGGCGGGCCGGCGCCCTCGCGCTCTCGGCCTCCCAAGGGCACTAGCCGGCGGTGGCAGGCGGCCAGAGGGGCGCTGTAACGGTGGGCGGGCCCAGTGCGTCGGTGGGCCGGTGGCGCGGAGCAGGGGAAGGAGTTTCAGAGCTCCACATGTCGCTAGTGCTCAGGTTACAATCCCCCACCCCTCCCAAAAAAAACTATGAACAGATTGAGGTATGCCCACATTGCATCTGGATTTAACTAATCCTCTTAAATAGGGAATATGCTAAAGTTGTCTATTCAGCTAATGTCAGCATTTACAGGTTGTTGTACCTTGTGCATTCATCCCCTGCTTTTGGACTCTGCAGGCAAGATTTGGTCAAGTGCTGGTTTTACTTTTACTGCTGTCTAAGTGCAAACTCTTGTTGGAGATGGCAAATGAACACGAGAGAGACAAGCAAATCGGAGAAGAGGAAGAAGAAGAAGAGTATGCCTTGCTAGAGTTGGATGGTTGTCTCTATTCCAACATTCAACCAAATGCCCCTTATATACTCTCCATAAGTTGGTTCTTCTCTGCGTCCGCAGCTTATACTAGTACAAAAGGATATTTGTCTCTGTTGTGAATGTTTCCTTGGGCACTTTTGCTACCTCCTCTATGCTATTGATACCAAGGATGAGTTTAGATTTGATTATATCAGAAATGTTTAAATGGCGAGTATAGTTCCACAGCATCTTTTTTTCCGTGTTTAACATGAAGATGAAGCAGTAGGCTATGTGCTGATTACACTAGCGCTGGTCTGGTACTGCCCACTGATATTATTACATCAAGGGACTAGATGCCTTTCTTGTATTTGGCCGAAATCTCCTTCAGATTTGTTTTTAGGTTGACACTGTCGAGGGTTACCATCATCAGATACAAAATGCTGTTCAGGATGTGTCTGTCTCTTCAGTAGATTTTATGAGAAAATCTGGGCAATAATCATGTTTGGTCATGGTAATTTTTCAGCACGTCTCCTGCTTATTTAGATTTTTGGCCCCCTACTGTGTACAGACTACTAGACTGGGTATCACAATTTCTTGATGCGAAGAAGTCAATGTTGTTTCTGTGAGATATTTAGTGGTTGGCTAGTCCACTAAGTTCTTGTAAACATGTTTTTCAGGGTTTGGATACATTGGCCCCTAACTTGATAGTAGGTGACGGCATGAAGATGGTGAGTGCCTGTTTGAAGTTTATCTCATCGAAATTTTAGCAGTGATTTTCTATGTTTGACCATACCGCTAGATGTGGAGTGTCAGTGTGTTGGTATGGTGTAGATCCTTTGTGTGTACAAATATAAGCTAATGTATCACTGTTAGAACTTCACTTAGAGTTGTCATGTTAAAATGTTGTTTGGATACACCCATATCTAGAAATATTAGAGCATTTTTTATAGGAGTCTCTGTAGAGTATTTATCAAGAAAACTTTGTAAACTCTACCTGATTTTTTCCTGTTTATTAAGTCCGTGAGGAGTAGATAGAACCAAGCCGTATTTGAATTCCATAAATTATTTTTTATTGCTTTAGCACTAAAAGCCATTGCGTTTGAATGATATTACCTGTACCAGTAAACTTCATTGGTTTTTCCTTCCATTGTGATTACTTCTGCTGTGAAAATTATTGGAAAATTTCTACTTAAGGCTTCCAATCGTTAACCTACCTGCTGAGTGAGCTGATAGCCTGAGGCCTTGTTTAATGACAGATTGGAGAGTACGAAGAAACGGTCGGTACATATTATTTATTTTCGGAAAGTAGCAAGTGTTTGCTCTGATAACATACCTCTGGTCCTCTTTCTTTGGCAAGTGTTTAATATGAAATGGTCTTGTTTGCACATAACCTCCCATTCTTGGATCCCGTTACTCCAGGTATATTTGAAATAGAAATATGTAATGATTGAACTTATCAGAAAGGCAGGCTAACATTGCCACTCATTAGCATCGTCACTCCTTCCGTGCACTCTAATGCAATTTTTTTTTCTGTTGATGCATTTGCTCTTTCAATGTGTTTATCAGATGCTTCACCAAAACCAGTTCATGATCATAGTGCACCTCCCAAAGTAAATAAGGACAAGCTAGGCAGCACTAATAAGGAAGGACCATCCAAGGAGGTGAAACATCTCGCAAGAGTTCAAAAGATCATCAAATTCCGGTCGATCAATGAGGATCATCACGAGCAGAGCATATCAGCATAAGGATAAGGAGTTTTCCTTTGACCCTTCAAATAGAATGTAAGGATGATACTTCCTAATTTTAGTTGTCCACTAGCATTCTCTATTTTGAGGTAAGTTGCAATATGCAAGTCTGGGTTCTTATCATCTCTTTCTGAATTTTCAATCTTCTACAAATCTTCATAATGGAGGTCTTGGCTCTCTGTGAACTCATTGAATAATATCTAAACCTGAGAAACACCTTGTACCCTCCAGTTTACAAATAAGTGACGTTTGGACATACCTTGAGTCATTTTAAACAAGAAATTTTGATTGCCATTCTTGTTTTTGATATGGAAACTTGAAGCTCATATGTATAGGTTTGACTCAGAAATACTTTCAGAATTTCACAACTTTTTTGGGTTTTATAGATTAACTGCAGTAGAAATGATTGGTCAGAGGTAATTTTGAAGGACGTGCCAATGTCCAAATCATTACTTATTCAGTTATTTGTGAACCCAGAGGAACTTGTAAAGCCATTTGGTACTTTTTTAGAAACGTGAAGCCATCCACTACTTGAGTTTGAAAAGTCATTGCCTTACGTACCTTTCCACCCCTAGACCATCCATCCTGATGAGCAACGAAGCGGATCTGAACTTCTTAAATCTCTTTAAACACCAAGACCTGAATCTGATAGTGTTCCCAAGTAAGAGTACCACCCTTTACCACTTGCAACATGTCATAGAAAACACCAAGCTCCTGTTGTGAACTTGTAGGAGACTAACCAAAAACTAGGTTATCACAATGGTTGTGTATAACAAAACAAGGAGTGCTTCTCCCACACAAAAAAAAAGGAGTGCTTCTATGCTCTTCCAACTTTTCTTTGCGCAAGGCTAAAGGAAAAAAAAATATCACACAAATCCCAAAGCACAATTGGCTAGTTAACGCTAAGGCTAGTGTAGTCACTTACTAATAATGGCTTGAAGCCCACGTCCAGATCTGGCCCATGGTTTCTTCCGCCGTCCTTCTCTTGTGCCAGAACCACACCCTTCTCTGTCGAACTCCCCAAAACCCTTGCCTGTGCAACTGCTGCTGGACGGCACACTGGTTGTATGTCCTCATCCAGGATGCACAACCTGACTTTCCGGGAGATCTGCTATCCGCGTATATAAACTTTTTCACCACTCATGTATATCATGCTCATTGGCTGCCACAAGCTAATTAAATTCACTTCATTTGTGAACCACTTCATACCTGAAGTAGCAGCAGGGGCGGAGCCAGAAAATTTGGCCATTGGGTTCACTCCATGACTCATTGTGAGAAGTTGGTACTAATATATGAAGTGTAAAGTGAGTGCGGCGAATCTGCACCCGGGCTCAGCTGCACCCACGCTCACGGAAAAAATCAAAACAAATACAAAAAAATTCAAAAAATTCCAATTTTTTTTGTGTGGTAGATAATTAGATGCGTGAGGTTCGCTGAAAAATTCAACTCGTTTGGACATTTGAGCAAGTCTGTGCAAAAAAGACAAAATCGGGGTCTGTAAAAAAGTTTACTGTTCATGAACTGTTTTGACCCGATTTGTCTTTTTTGCCGACACCTACTCAAATATCCAAATGAGTTGAAATTTGGTGCGGACCTCACGCATCAAATTATCTACCGCACAAAAAAATTAGAATTTTTTGAATTTTTCTAGTATTTGTTTTGAATTTTTTACTGACCGGGAGCAGCTGAGCCCGGGCTCCAGGATGAATTATCGGTGTAAAGTATAATTTTAAATTATCTTACAACAAAATATGATAACCGAAAACAACATAATGAATAGAAATACGGTATCACATATCACATAATGTGTTGCATTAAAAACTGAAGAGTGCAGGACATACCGGTTTAATAAAATTAGAAAATCACTTATTTATACATATCATAAATAGAGTAGTATCAAATAACTTTGTAGCTCCAGGTGTAGCTTCTTATCTTCCTGGAACATTGAAAAAATGACAAGTTAGTTTGATGTTACTCTGCAAAATAATTTGCAATTTCCTTTTGAATATCTCCACATACCCATTTATAGTTTTTTGGAGCATTCTCAAGAACTACATTCCATATAGCTTTATTTTGGTTTGCCAAAGTATATACCAACTCTTGGAAATTCCCATTATTTTCTGACTCCTCTGATTTGTCATGACCTGAAAAGCTAAACCTTGATGCAACAAGTATCTCACTGAATCAATGGAAGCATTAAGCTAGATTCAATTTTTCTTTTTTGTAAGGCCAGTTTGCTTATCAAGAGCAACCTGAATTGACTACTCTTGATTTATCAAAGCATCACATCTTTTTACGGATAAATTATGAAAGCTATATTAACATTACCCTTACCCTCATGAGTATCTAGTCCAACCGTTCCAGCCATTAATTGCAAATGGATCACTCCTAGCTTGTCCCTCATTGTAATCTCTGAAAAGATAGCAGCACAAACAAAAGGTCTTACGCACTTTGTCACTATACTTGAGCCAACAACCTTATTCATCAAACCAATTTGGATTAAATCTCTGTTGAGTATCTCCAATCTCCCTCTACGGTAATCAAAATTAGTCGGTGGCTTGTAAGGTCCCTTCTTAAATATCTATGCCTAATCTCATCTTGTTTCTTTGGATTTTTTGTGTACTCAAAAATTCTCTTCCGATCAGCCGAATCATAAGACAACTCATCTAAGTTAATTTATGTACGAATATAATAGGCTTCGGGAGACTAGCTGCAGTGACATTAGATGCACTTTGCCAATGTATAATGGGTGACCTTCATGTGCCTGTATCATTATCTGGATCTGATGACCGAGTTCTTTTTGAATAAAATACTGCTCCATATCCTAGATCAATCAAAGTCCATGGAGAAAAAAAATCAAAAAAATCACTGCTATTAGGCTAGATGGAACATCCACAAGAGAGAGGGGATATGGGCATATGGCAATGTAATCTAATTACCTCGATCTGCAGCGGCCAGCTTGCCGGCGGTACTGCTGGGGGTGGGCGCTGGCGTGCGGCGGCTGAGGCGCCGAGGCCGAACAGGCGAGATGTGGAAATTGGAGAAATGAACATACCAAGGCGTGCCGTGTGCGGATGCGTTCATATATAGGCCGCGTCCATACTCATTTGCTTTACTCCTGGGCTTTTGCCTTTTGGGCCCTTTGTTTACCTATATCCATCCACGTGACGTGATGTGTAATTTGATGGGGTCAGCCAAGAATTTTTAATGGGTTCACATCACGCAAATACATACCCACATGGACGTACCAGGTAAAAGTCGTTGGGTTCACTTGAACCCAACGCGTCTACGTTGGCTCCGCCGCTGAGTAGCAGCAATGTGGTTACGTTGGGTACAACTGCAAAAGCAATTCTGCAGCTCATCGACTTGCTCGTGCTAACCACTTGAACTGGGAGCTTGGGACAAGATTGGTGCTTATGAAGTTCATCTCTTAGTTGCCCAACATTGGTGCTACATCAGAACCAGGTGCTGACAACATTTGATGAGTGCTTATGTTGGGGCCAGCTAAGATATGAACTTCAACTTTTACCAAGCGGTAGGGGACACAGGATGCCAAGTTGAAATAAATTGAAGAAAGAACAACATTTTAACCAAATGAAACATACAGAGATGCAAAAATTGCTGCCAGTGAGAAGAATTTTAGCAATTGCAACAATAGGCCATAAAGATGCCAATACTGCTTGGACCAATGAAAACACTCGAAATGAAAGCCCCACACTAGCAGTGTTTGACAGTATATGTCAATAGTCAATAGTTGTACACAATGGCCGGCAATGTTAAAACTAGAAAGTATACTTTTTCTTATCTTGATTATACAGAATTACACAATAATTTGTAGACATCATATGGAAAGTACATGTAGAATTACACACACATCATCTGCATTGAAACAAAATTTAAAACCAGGTAAAGAATCACGTCACATGCGGCATCTCCATTGTGACATATTGTTGGGATGGTTGGTCATGAGGCATCTTTGTTGCCACACATCGACCCTTGTTGCGGAACAATGACCACGCTGCGTAGGCTGCAATATAGGCAAGCACAGGAACGACCAGAGCGATGACATGGCTGGATGTCCCCCATTCCCTTGTGCTGCCAGCCGCATAGGCACAAAGGAGGCCCATCATGTCTAGCAATATGGCAGTGTGCATTGGCCACAGTGGCAACTTGTGAGTGTTCAGTGGAAGCAGCAAGATGATGACGATGATAGAAGCCATGAATGAAGTGGAGTTGCTGTAGAAGAAAGCACGGAACCGGCCTCTGTCAATGTCATGGAGGATTGAGTTGCCTGCGGTATGTCCGTTGTTGTTGTCCTGCCAGAGGCCACCTGGTGGTTTCAGGCCAGTCTGGTATGTTACACTTGCAGCCAGGACTCCTAACAGCATCAAGTACTCACGAAGGTCCTTTTCTTCAGAACGCTCACGAGAGTCCTTGTTCACTGGACCAGATGAGGTAGATGGCTGCTCTTTTTTGCAACAACTTTGTATCCAGAAAATGACCACCTGAATGATTACGAAGGCAAAGACTGCAGCAACTAAAGTGAACACATAGATGGAGGTTCGCACATGGCGGGAGCTTCCAGCGGCATAGGCACCCATGAGACCAAACATGCCCACCACCATGCACATATACAGTGCATAACACTTTATGCCCGGCTTGTATAGGGTGGGGTTCACCAGAAGAACTATGAGAGTCACAGATGCCATGAAGCTTGCCGCGTTGCAGTAGAAGAATGCATTGTATCGGCGAGGGTAGTTATCGAAGAGGATCGGAAACCCGGCATGATGACCAAAGCTGTCATCTGCTGACCAGAAGCCACCTGGCGGGGTGAGCCCAGCTTGGTAAGTGAGCGTTGCAGCCAAGATGGCAAGCAGCAGCAGCATCTCACGCCTCTTATCCAACTTTTCGAGATCCTGGGGGTTGTCCACCTGCTGGTCTTCTAATGTGAAAAACACTATATGGATCACCACATACACTAGGACAACACCTGCGAGGGCGATAGCATAGATGGAGGTGCTTAAATCCCTACCGCTCCCCGCAGCGTATGCAGTTATGAGGCCAAACAAATCCAGTATCATGGCTGCGTGCAATGTATGGCGCTTCAGCAGGAATCTACTCTGGACCATTATGATGACCACTAAGGATGTCACGAAGGCGGCTGAGTTGCTATAGAAGAACACCTTGTACCGAGTAGGATGGGTTGTGAGGAGTACCGGGTCACCGCCCTTGTGCCCATCCCGGTCATCTGGCCAGAGGCCGCCCGGTGGATCCAGTCCTGCTGTGTAAGTGATGCTCACCACTAGAGTAGCAAGCAACATGACAAGAGAGCGATTCCTTTCCAATACTTTGTCAGCTTGTTGTGCATCCCTGGCAGTTGCATAAATAGAGAGAGTTAAAACTAATTGTATCCCTAGAGTTGAAATATGTGTGCCAGTGGTAATTTGCCAAGGAAGAACAAACAATATATACGTGATTGCATACCTGTTAGGGCTAGGAGTAGTGATAGGAGTAAAGCACTCTCTTATATTCTTCAGCCATTGTGAAGTAAAACGACGTATGGGTGTGAGTAGTTTATTACCCCAACTGCCCTCCTTGTTCATGGCGCTAGTAATTGACACCTGTAGAAATATGCTTGCAAGAACCGCCCCAGCCAGAGAAACGACGTAGATGGTAGCATCGGCTTCCCTGCAGCTTCCTGCAGCATAGGCCCCCACTAGGCCAATGAGCGCCACCGCGATGAACCCATACAGCGCGACAAACCTTACAGAGATGGTCCTGCTCAGATTCTTGTCCATGAGCAGCACGATGATGAGCAGGGACGCGACGAATGCGGTGGTATTCCACACGAAGAATGACTGGTACCGGCTGGTGTTGTGGTCCTGCATGATCGGGTCGCTCACGCGGTGGCCATCCCGGCTGTCGCTCCAGAACCCACCAGGCGGGCCCAGTCCGGCCACGTATGTGATGGTAACGACGAAGGTCGCAAGCAGCATCAGCACCTCATGCTCATCTTCGCCTTGCTCCTCAGGATTCTTCGATCCTTGTGTACTCTTGGGAAAGACCTTCCGGAAGGCATCGGCGAAGACGGTTCCCCACTTCAAGACATGGGTGCAGACACTACCACGGAAGACATAGGCGAAGACGGAACTTAGGAAGACAAGCATAATGTAGGTGAAGACGGAAGTGACCAGCAGTGAGGCAAAGATGGTCGTGAACTTGTCCCGGCAGCTTCCCGCGGCGTAGGCCCCCATGAGGCCGAACAGGTCGAGCACCATGACCGCCCGCAGGACAATCGCCCAGTTTGTGTTCTCCTCGTCAAGGACGAGGAGGAGTAGGCAGGCCACGAGCGACGACGCGAAGGCGGTGGCGTTGCAGTAGTAGAAGGCCAGGTAGCGGCGGTAGTGCGCGTCCGGGAGGATGGGGTCACCTGCGAGGTGCCCGTCCTGCGTGTCCGGCCAGGCTCCCCCTGGCAGGTTGAGCCCCGCCGCGTACGTCACCGTCGCCACCAGCGTGGCCAGCAGCAGAAGGTACGCCTTCAGCTGGTACTCCATCGAAGTTGAAGGTGGCTGCTTGTTGCCCCCATCTTCCCCGGGCGTCTGGTCTCGCTCCATTGGACTGTGGGATGCTGCTACTTGGTTGCTGCCTTGCTGTGGCATTATTTGGTGGCGGAAAACTGCAAAATGGACACAAAGAAGCTAGACACCTTGAGGCGGCGATCGCTGCGAAGTTGTGGTTGGCCGAGCTCGTTGTTATATAGCTGGGCGGATGGATGAACCTGCATGGCATTGGCAATGGCATCACGGTGCCTTGGCTCTGGCAATTGGCATGGTGTTTTCCGTTCCAGGAATCTGCCTGCAATCTGCTAGTCTTGTTTAAGTATTTGTTCCCTTGCCTTTGTACCAAGCTTGTATGCTGGCAGCTTGACAGGCATCAACCAGTCATCTTTTTCAGTTGTGCACGCATAGGATCTATGCTATTGGCCACCCTTCGTTGGTTTAGCTTATTGTTCACATTGCGTACACTTTGAGCTGTACTAACATTCTTTTTGTTGCGCAAACATGTTCCTCAGCAGGTATAAAAAACGCCTTGAAATCTTGATTATATATCATCTCTGTCCCAAAGCTGACGGGCATGCGGGCCAAATAGTCCGGTTGTTTAAACATGACAATGCTTGGTTTGCGTGACTCTTTTCTAGGACTTGTTGAGATCGATCTGGGAGGTGCTTATTCCATTTAGCTACCTTGCATTAGTGGCACGCAAGACATAAAGGGTAAATTACATCTAAAATATTTGATCAGGGCTCTGAGGTATCATTTTTTTACTTTCTCTCACTTTAGAGCAACTTTAGTCATTTTGGCCCTGGTTGACATCCTTGACAGACACCCCGCCCTCTCCCCCCGCCCGCTCCTCCCAACCCTAACCGCGCCGCCAGCCGCCCCTCCCCGCTCCTCCCCCGCTTCGCCGCCGCCGGAGGGGACACCGGCGAAGCCCACGTGGTCCCCAGTGAAGGTGGCGGTGGGGCGTCCTCGTCGTTCTCACACAGATCTCGCGGCGGCCGGTGGCGATCTCGCGGCGGCCGGTGGCGCGCGGCGGTGTTCCGCCAGTGGCTGCCGCCTGCTGCCCGTGGGGCGGCGTCCCTCACGGCGGCGGGGCTGCCCCTGAACGGCGCTTGGTGGTGGCCATGTGGCGGCGCGCGGGTGGGCCGGATCTGGGCTTCCGGTCTGCGTCCTCGTCGTGGCAGCGCTTGCCATTGCCCTCAGCCATGAGGCATGGTCCGGAACGGGCCGAGCACCGGTGGTACTGGCCAGGACGCACGCTGGCAGCGCCCTACTTCATCTCGCGTCGTCTCGCTGGCCAATGGTGGTGGTCATCTTCGTCGTCAGAGATGGCCGGCCAGAGGCTTGGTGATCGGATCTCGAGATCCATCATCTAGTCCCGGCTGCGAGTTGGGGAGACATGGTTGCCGGTGAAAACCGAGCCGTTGGCAGGCGATGGCGGCGTTCTACGCCGTTACCTTGATGGAGGCATCGTCGTGTAACTACCGTCGACCCACTCGTGCTGCTCTAGGGGAAACCCTAGGATCTGGTGTTCCAGATCGGACGATGGCGGCACTGCGGTGTCGTTTCTCTCTTGGGAGCATCGTTTGTGGAGCAGCGCTGGAAGTCAGAGGCAGGAGGTGGAGCGGCTTCGTCTTGCACGGAGCTTTGGTGGAGATGTTAAGTCATGCCTGACCGACAGGTGCTACGCTTTGTCATGCCTGGTCGGCAGGTGCTACGCATGACAGATCTTCCAAAGACTTCAAGCTGTGTCGGCTGGTGGTACTCGGCAGCATGGTGCTGAGGTGTATCACTGGCGACCGCGACGTGCACAGCTGTTTGCGCGCACGGAAGAGGTGCCGTTGGGCGTCGTGGTGGCGTCGACGATATCTAGACCGAGCAAGGTTGATGCATCAGTACAGTTCTGAAGATGGAGCGATGGCAGTTGGCGGCGGCGGCCTCTAAGAGCACGCCGCACTGGCGAGACGCATGCCCGGCAGGCGTCCTGGATGGGTCCTCAGGTCTCAGATGTTAGGTTTGGCTGCGACGTCTGTTTGGTATTAGGACCAGGCTATCTGCGCTCCTTCATCAACTGGATAGGTGTAGCGACAGTTTGTTGCTTAGACGGCGGCTTTAGTCTTACTATGGTATTACTTTGTAAGGTCTTGTGAGAATAATTAATAAAGTGGCCGTATGCATCACCCAGATGCAAAGGCCGGGGGTCATCCTCCTTTTCTAAAAAAAAGAGCAACTTTAGTAGAGTTGCCATATTAACAGTCTCCATATGGACTGCGCTCCATAATGTTTTGGAGGCTCTGCGGAGGTTCTGTGTAAACACAAAATTGCCATATAATATAGCCTTCGTATTTCCGCTGCAAGTAGGATCCATCTGTCACTTGGTCATACGTTCTTTTTAGCCTACTAGCTCAATGCCCGTGCATTGTAACGGAACAAAATATTTTTTTCAAAAAAGTTGAACATAGTCGGAAATATATATAATTCCCACATCTTAAACTTCGATAATTCCAATATCAATTTATGCACATACATTTCTCGAAAAAGAAACAAATACAAGCTTTAAGAAAGGAAAACAAAAAATTCTCATGTGTCCATAAGAAGCGGCTAAGATCAACATACATCTTGACCAGTACCATCTTATCCTGGGCGTACCCACAAAGGACATGAACTAAATCCTAGGTCTGCAGTTGCATCTACTACATATTTTTAATTGTTCTAAAAAATATAAGACACAAAGCACCTGTGATCTTCAAGAATGGAAATCTGATATGTCGTTAAAACGTGTGCAGCATGTCTAACTCGGCAGGATCTACAGAGATAATCATTTTCTCAGTACATGGAAGACAATTTTCTGCAACTGATCGACAGCTCATGGAATACCACATGTTACAAGGCAGCAACCTGGATACAATACTGCCTCGTCTTAAGCAGCCTCTCCAGATCTCCAAGCCGTGCCTTCTCCACAGATAACCCCTCCTCAGATTCTTGCAATGAGGAGATTGATGTTATTGGACAAAACACAGCCAAATCTATTAGTATATGTGGAGAGAAAGAAACACGTACCTGCATTTGTAGTTGTGCAGCGCGGCAAGAGCCCTAGAGAGCAGTAGCACCGGCTCGATCTGTACCTAAAGCTGATCCTTTTGCCGCTAGATGCCCTCGGTGGCCTCCCTCCTCCCGACGACGAGCTCGTATGGCCGCGCCCGTTGCAGCTCGAGCCGCCACCTCATCTCCATGCATGTTGTACGGTGGTGGACGCCTCCGCGGCCCTGGCATGGCCTGCATCCCTCTTACTCGCCTTGTCTGAATCAGCAGCGGCCCCGGCTACCACGGGAGACTCCTCACTCCCGCTTGGCAACCTCCTCCTCGCAGCCATTGCGGCGTCTCCCGCTGGTCAGGAAGCGCCTGTGTCTGTGTGACTTGCTCCCGTCACATGGCCCCAGGGTCTTCCTTATCATCATCGTTGTCTCCTCATCATCGTTGTCGCTTGGCCGCAATACCTGCCTTCCCCGCCAGACCGGAATGTCGGATCTGAATTCACCGTGGGGTTTGGGAGAGGGGACTCAGGGGAGACGGGGCGGCGGGGTAGATGGGAGCAGATGTAGTTGGCAGCGAGGACATCCCGTGATGGATTTTGGGAACGGGGGCTGGTGATTTCAGCGGCGATTAAGGAGATAGACCAGGACATAAGATGGGACCAGCGGACGAAGCGGTGTGGGGTTATCGGAAGTGGGAGGTCCGACGAAATTTAGCGACGTAAGAGGGGAGACGGAACCATACGGTTTTTTTAGGTAGTGAAGATTTACAATAACTAGCAAAATAGCCCGTGCCTTACAACGGGAGAAAAAAAATTCATAATCTTCAATGGCCATGACCATATTTTGCTGCATCACCGAGATACATTATCACTCTCATTTTCGAACAATTTTTTAAACTCATGAACATATCTGAAATTGTGAACATTTTTACAGATTTTCAAACATTTTGTAAAATCACAAACATTTTATACTATTTACAAACATAATTGTGAACATTTTTTAAAATATTTTTCTTGAATATGCGAAAATTTCAAGAATAGACGTTTTTGGAAATTGTTTGGTGTAAGAAAATTTGAAATTCACAAACATTTTTTTCATTTAACGAACATTTTTTGAAATGCATGATCATTTTTGAATCAGCAAACATTTTATGAAGCAATAAACTATTTTGTAAGTCACAAACAGTTTTTGAATTTTTAGGATATTTTTCAATTCATGAACATTTTTTAAAGTGGCAAAATTTTGTTAAATATCATTAACATTTTTAATACACAAATTTTTTGAAAAAATCATGAAGATTTTTTGATTTCCCGAACATTTGTTTTCAAAGCTATGAATAATTTTTGAATATGCGAACACTTTTTTAAAATCGCCAACATTTCCTGATTCCACAAACATTTATGAATTATTAACATTTTATTTCAAAATTCTATTTTATTTATTTATTTTTGGAACAGTTTTGAAGTACCAAATTAATTAAATTAAAAAACGATGACAGAAAAGAAAACAAAAAATAAAAAATGAAATTTAGAAAACAGGCGGCCCGGTCATGGGCCGGCCCAAACAGGCACGCTGTGTCTTCTCCCAGCGTGTAGAGCGCAGTATAGAAGGTTCATACTGGGCCGGCCTAGGCGGGGATTCCCTGTGTGAAACGTTGTTTTATCATTTAATATAGGTGGCATCGGTGTGTAATATTTTGCAACTTCAGGGACAATTTTGATGATGAACCGCCAGAAGCAATAGCCCATTTATGATTAGGTATTGATATAGATTTAGATCAAACAATTTAATAATTCAACAAATATTATTACAAACCATTATTACAAATTAACAAATAATCCAATCAAATAAATTGTTAAAGCAATTTAAACGCACCATCTCCCATGTAGCTGCCAATGATGCTAGATCCTCCTCCAGTCGATGATGGGATACTCGGTCTTCAATCTTCTGGTACGCCTCAAGAAATGCTTGAATGCGGGTTGCGTTCCTGCGAGGCTTGACGAGGTCGTTAATATCTTCTTAGTCTATGGGGCCTGACATATCCTCTCATTCTCTATGATCTTGTTGTGGATGATGACACAACATCTTATGATATTTGCCAAGACATCCTTGTTCAAGAAATGAGCAGGTCCTGGACAAATACATACCTTGCTTGCAGTACTCCAAATGCCTTCTCAATGTCTTTTTTCTGAGCTTCTTAGGCCTTGCCAAAATGTTTATGTTCCTTGCTTGCAGTACTCCAAATGCCTTCTCAATGTCTTTTCTCTGAGCTTCTTAGGCCTTGCCAAAATGTTTATGTTCCTTGCTTAGAACGACAGCCAGCCTTGCAAAAAGATGGGATCTCTGCAAGACATTGATGTCATTGTGAGATCCGGGCAACCCAAAGTAGCAATGTCAGATCCATAGATCTTCGGAGGCAACAACCACTAGTAGAAAAAGGGCCTTTAGTCCCCTTTAGTCCCAGTTCTTACACGAACCGGGACTAAAGGCCCTCCACGTGGCCGCTGCCTGGAGGTCCACCTTTAGTCCCGGTTGGTAACACCAACCGGTACTAAAGGAAATTTTATGATTTTTTTTGAATTTTTTTTTATTTTCAAATTTCTGAATTATTTTAACCTCTAATCTCTAATCACCCCTCATCACTGCTCAATTTAACCTCTAATCTCTAATCACCCCTCATCATTCCAAATCATCTAACTTCCCGGACGGTCACCCATCCTCTCACTACTCCAGCCTGAGCACGCTTAACTTCCGGGTTCTATTCTCCCTCGTTTCCAAGTCTGCACTTGTTGTTTTCTTGACAATAGTAAGATGTCAATCCTATTAACCCTCAGGAATTTAGCTTGAGCATGAAGTCACACATTTCACTGTTTGAGTTTGTAACTATTGTTCTAAAAAACAATAATTATTTAGTAACACTAATATTTCTTTAGTAAGTAATTTGACCACAATTTGACCATAGTTTGATCACAGTTTGACCAGATTTGACCAAAATTCAAAAAAAACTGAAATAATTATTTAGTAACACTAATATTTCTTGAATAATTAGTTTGACCACAGTTTGACCAGATTTGACCAAAATTCAAAAAAACTGAAATAATTATTTAGTAACACTAATATTCTTGAATAATTATTTAGTAACACTAATACTTCTTGAATAAGTAGTTTGACCAGATTTAACAAAAATTAAAAAAAACTGAAATTTGAGCATAACTTTTTCCCTTTAGAATTTGAGGATTCTAAAAATTTGCAAACAGGCCGTAGGCAGTCAAAATCGGATGCGGATTTTCGTGCTGAACATTTTGATATATTATACTTTTTTTCCTGACATCGTATGCAAAAGTTATAGCCGTTTTACATTTCCCTACACTTTTTGCAAAACATGTCCAAATGTAAGTTTTTAAATTTTCCTAACTAGTACATGTAGTAACATAACTACATCTGGAAGGATTTTAATTTTTGAAGTTTTTATCATTTTCTTTTGTTTTTTACAAAACTGAAAAGGCGATCCACCGGGGGGGGGGGGGGTTGAGTTTGAAAATGGGACCTTTAGTACCGGTTCGTGCCATGAACTGGTACTAATGCCTCAAACCCTATTAGTACCGGTTGGTGGCTCGAACCGGGACTAAAGGTCTAACCTTTAGTACCGGTTGGTGCCACGAACTGGTACTAATGGGCATCGCACCCTCTAGTCCCGGTTCGTGGCATCAAACGGGACTAAAGGTCCCATTTGAACCGGGACTAATGCATGTACGGTGCCCTAGCCGCTCGAACCGGGACTAATGCTCACATTAGTCCCGGTTCGTAATGCAACCGGGATTAATGCTCTTTTCTGGCCGAACCAAAGCCCTGTTTTCTACTAGTGAACTTTCAAAATTATGGTTGGATCCTTACACTGCCCGATGAATTAGCCGTGCCAAGATGCATGGCAATTCTTCCACTTCACTGTATACAGTCAACACTTCCAGCATCCCAGACCAGCTTTTTTGCTTCATGCATCGGTAGAAGCCTGGCCGTGTCCTCGGTATTGGGTGCTTGCAGATATTGTGGTTCATAAACATGCACTACTGTTTCAGCGAACACTTTCGTGTACTTGAGGATTGTATCTTTGGCCATTCGAAGAGTGTCATCCCATGAATCATCCAAAGTGCCGGGGTAACACTCTTAAAATGGAAAAACCCAGGAGACAGGCAACATTTATCCGTTGTTGGAAGAAAGGTTCACTGACGTGCATGTTGTCGGCAGTTCAACAGAACAGTCATTCGATCATGTGGAAGCTTTACCAGAACACGTACGGTAGGAAGGTACAACTCGACACAGAGTAGTTGAGCATGAGCAGGCATACCTATTCCGGTGGAATGTCGCACGACCAAGCTGCTATCCCGGACGCTTCCTCTTCGGTCCTGTTGATGCTATTATTTTGAAACCATCAACATCACCTCGTCTTCTTTGGCGCCCATGATTTCACCCTTGGACTCGGAGCTCGACTCCGACGGTGAATCATCAAAAAAATTAGCTCTGTCAACGGATCTATCTACACATAATGTGAATCCTTTGCCATTTGCACAAATATATGAGTAGCTAAACTAAATGTACAAGAAAAAGGTTGGGAAAATATACCTCCGAGCAAGTCGTCGAGGTCGCGCGGCAGAATGGGTGACGCGACCGAACAGCGGGAAGAAGGCTCGAGGCCGCGTCAAAACGTGCGAGGTCCGGAAATGGCTTAGCGGAGGCGACAAGGTCCAAATGGCGGCGGCCTGGCCCTTGGAGGTGGCACAAATCAAAGGCGGCGTTGGGATGTGGACGAAGGCGGAAGCGAGCGCGTGTCCTGAAATGTTCATCATGCCAATATTTGGGTGGATGGAGGGCGCGACACATATCGCCTTGCCCAACCCCTGAAAATGGAGACTTGCGGGCTCGATTTGGGCGCATTCCAAAAATTATGGTGATTAAGGGCGGGATGACTGACTCTGCTAATTGTGTGCAAAAATAACCATATTGGCAGGTATTATAGCGATCGGGCCAATATGACGAGTCTGATAGAGTTGCTCTTATAGTTCACTAAGGCAATGTTGGTTACTTGTCGCCTTCAGGACTTAAAAGTAGGCAAGTGTTCTTTTTCTCTTTTGCAGGGTCAGTAGTAAGTGTTCACATTCCACGTTTCAGTTGATGAGAACTCTCAGTTGATCGTCATACAGCACCTTAATCACTCTTTTTGTCTGCCCTGAAATATTATTATGTACCATCTGTGTCCAAAAGCTAGCTGATGGGGAACAATCTACACATTAGTGTGAACCTGACGATGAATGGTTTGCGTCACCAAACAAGACTTGCAAGAAGGACAATGCTTTAATAGGACTCGCTGAGGTCTGGAAGAAGCTTATTCCACAAGAATGAATTAGTGCACCAGAGAAATAATCTTCACCTCTAGTTAGTAGGAGAAGAAAAGGAGAAGAAAACCGGAGTATTTTTTCTGCACTAGTGCAGAACCGGGCTATAGCACCGGTTCGTAAGGCCCGATACTAAAGGGAGGGACCTTTAGTACTGATTCAACACGAACCGTCACTAAAGGACCACCACGTGACACGAGCCAACGCCGGGGGCTGGGAGAAGGTTTAATGGGTTTTGGGTTTATGATTTTTTTTATTTTGTGTTTTTCATTTAATTCTTTTTCATTTGCTAGTATTTTACGATACTACATATTATACACCTTATGCATATATATAAATAGAATTTCTCGTAGAACCGATCATATATATATATATATATATATATATATATATATATATATATATATATATATATATAGTGATTGACTATTCGTCACCCTGGGTGAGGAATAGTTATTCTTCACCCCCTCTATTTTACCATCAATACACCGTAATTTTACGTTCCGTAAGTTTTGTTTTATTTCCGACGTAAAAAGAGACCGTAAAAAAATATATGATCGTCGTAAAAGATATTTTATGTTATGTAAAATTACAAACGTAAAAACATAGTGTAAAATAAACATAAACTGCAATTTTTCTTGTCTTATGACCTATATTTTTATTTTCTTATGCTAAATTTTACGTAGTGGATCAATAAAAATGTAACTATTTGAATTCCAAACATAATTTAATTATGAAATGATCGTTAAATTACCTCGGGTGAAGAATAACTTATTCTGCATCCTGGATGATGAATAGTATCACTCTATTAAAATAGTGCTTAGCACTATTTTAATTCTAGAATTAGAATAGTTATTATGATCACAGCGGCCCTATAAGGGCCCGACTGGACGTTCCCGAACTCCCGAAAACGCATAACAGAAAACCTGGCCGGTCCATCAAGCTCCTCCGACCGGCCCAATCCCCACGTCACGACTCTTCCCAACCACCCCACCTCCCGCACCACCTCTGCCCCATCCTCCCGGGCACCTCCTGCCGCCGGCCCCGGCGTGCCACCCGCCGCCGACCAACCCCCTCCCCGGCCCGACGCGGCCTCCCCAAACCACCCGCCGGCGCCCGCGCCCTCCCCGGATCCCCCGCCTAGCCGGTTCCCGCTGCGGCCGCCGCAATCCTCCACGGATCCCGGCGGCGCCCTCCCTTCGGCGTGCTCCTTGATCCCGCCATCACGCCCTGGATCCGGCTGCCCCGGACCCCGCCAGATCCGGTAGAAGTTCCCGACTACTCTCGGCTGCTGCCAGGGAAGAAGCTCGCCACCACGCCACTTCGTCCTTCCGACGCTGCAGCGCGCAAGCCGTTCACCTTCGTCGCCCATGTCCGTCCAATGACTGGTCACCATGCACGCATACCTGACCTTCATGGGGTACCAGTGGCGGGCTTCATCGCGTTCGTCTGACCACATGTTTAACTGCAGGGAACAAATGTGCCTTCTACGGCTCCGCCCAAAATCACGCCCGTGCCATGGGTGTGGCCGTAGCTGAGGTGCAGCTCGCCGTTGCCCGACTCCTAGCTAAGGTGCAGCTCGATCGTAGCCTCGCGTACAGCTCTTTCTCCCCTGTTTGTGTTTATGCCTAAACATTGAGGTGCTCATCAGGCAAAGGGGACAGATAAAATGCTGGGAGGATTGGGGCAGGACCGCAGGAGGTAGCAGCAAGCCTTAAGGAGTTGGAGGCACATTACTACTCATCAATTGTCCGTACTCTGCTCTATGATTGAGGTGAACATCTTCTACAATGGTATCTTAGCAGCTCTCCTGCTTACTTAAAAAAAATGTATTTTCAGTTGATACAAGTGCATTGCTGGAGAGAAGAATTACAAATCTGCATCAATTTGCTTTCTGTACATGTCTGTCAAGTAATTGCATTTACCTATACTTGCTAACTTACGAAAGCAGGGCTTATATATTCTTTGTACGAATAACTTAACGAGGGTATCACTATCATCTATGTTCTATAATGACATAAAGCAATGAATAGTCTAAGGAAAAGCCACCTAGTCCAACAAGGAAATGATGAACAGTAGTTTAACGAGCGGCCGTGAAGTTCTACGACGGCTATATGCAGAGTTCTACTGCGGCTATACGGTTGCATATGGGTGTGTTGCTGATGTAAAAATGCAGGTCCTTTCCCAAAAATCATCTGTTGCTTCATGTGTTGCTTGCTGCTGTTCTGCTGGTGGCCGGTCTCCTATATATAGCGATATTCCTGTTCATGTCGGTGGCTATAGTTTCTCTATGTTAACCACGTTGGATGCCTAGTACTACTATCTTGCACTAGCCTATATATGAGCATCTCAGGCCGTTGTTAATAGATGGGAGTAGTACTAATTGTTTTGATTAAGAGGCTGGCGCCTCAGATTATACTGGAGCGTGTGTTCATCTTTTTTCTTTTTCTGCTAGGTGCTTTTCCACCCATCTGAAATTCCTCCGGCAACACTCCCCAACAGCTTGTTTCCCCAATGTTGTGGATCGACAAGGATGCAACGTGCTTCTCCTGCTCGCTTGGGTCAATGGGTGATTTGGCTGCTGAAGTTGACTAGTAATTATCTACTAAAATTTTCAAGGATAAGCTCGCTTCTACATTTTCATATATACCAGCTTCTGTTATTTACATATCAGATGCTCTGACTAAATCATCTTGTGTGTTCAGAGACTGCAAATTCTGCTATGTACCTTCAGCAGAATTAGGTGATGAAAATGTTGCTCCTCCAATGGATTGCTGATTCCACACTTTTGTCTGCATTTATGAATAATGCATATCCAGTACCATGCTCTAATGATTTTTCATCAATTATACTGCCTATATTACAGCAGAATTAATGAAGTTCAACTTTGAGAAAGCAATAAGTCCAGCTGTATATGGAAAAACTCTAAAAAGACAACGACCAAAAATTTTTGTTAGTGAAGTTCAATTTGGAAATACATGATAGAAAAGGTATTCTTTATTTTTTACAATAAAAAAGTATTATGTATTGTTGGTTTCACCAACTAGTCACTGTTTCACAATCATTCTGTTACTGCTTCCATTCTACTTCATGAAATTGTATACAAAAAGAACAGGGAATTTCAAAATTAAAAGCAAAAAAGCAAGCATTTCTTAAAGACAAAGAAAGTGTCTGCGAAGTTCATATTTTCTGTCATGGATGGTCCAAAATGTTCGCTAATGGAAAGGCATGTTGATAGAGTGAACACACACACACACAAAAATATGTTGATAGAGTGAACTGTGACTAAAAAGGCATGTTTTGCAAACAAATTTCTTCGACCATTTATGTGATTCAGTGGCCTTGTGCTCCCGTCTTTTTGCAAGCACACAAGATGCTTGTGTTAATGCCTATGACAGTACATCTCCTACAGGCACCATCAAACCCAGCTTCAGCAGTTGAAAAAAATAGATGAATTTAAAAACGAAAAAAAACGCAGAAGTAGAGAGGCAAGAATTTGGCAGAAGTAGAGGAAAAAAATAGATGAATTTAAAAATGAAAAAAGACGCAGAAGTAGTCGTTCAAAAATGGTTGATTGACAACTTTGAAATATATAGAATCTGAAAACTTGCAACAAACAAAGTAGAAGTTCAAAATCAAAAAAATACGAGCGGTTCGATGTTTATTATAAAATTCCATGGGTTTATCGTTCCTAAAGAATAAAACCAGGAAGTTCAAATTAGAAAATTAGAGTGGTTCAAAATAATTATAAAAAAGCTATTTTCCTCACTTCTAAAAAAACTAGGAGTTTGAACTTAAATAACAACAGCGGTTCAACGTTTACAACAAAACTAGGATTTTCCTGTTACTAAATAATAATTTTTTCTGTGTGGATGTGTTGTGCATGTGCTTATGCGTAGTACATTGAATAGAAAAAAAAACTATTATGGGTGCCCTCTAAATGTTTGTCCTATTGCTTATGAGAATTGACCCAAATTTTCCTATTGTTTTTGGCCATGTTGGATTCAAGGGAAAATGTGTATAAAAAGGTGTGATTTCGAAAGTTCAGGTGTAACGATCATCGAAGTTCAAACCATAAAAATGTAAAGAAAAAAATCATGGAATTCAAAGAATAAAACTATGGAGTTTCATGAAAAAAAATAATGGCACGCGAAGTTCATGTTTCAGAAATTCCGAAGTTCACATGTACCACGTACAGATGAAAAATCATCAAATGAAAAATAGCGACCGCCTAGGCCATTTCACCGAAAAGCAAAAAATGCATAAAATGTCGCAACAAAAATCTATAAGAAGTTCAAAATTTAAAAAAACGACGAGGTCTCATTGTTTATATAAAAAAACATTTGGAAGTTCAAGAAAATTTGAGCAAGAAGTTAAAAAAAGTAGTTGAAAAATATTTATAATGGATTTTCCCCGTTTGTAAAAAAATAAGAGAAGTTCAAATAAAAAACAGAAGCATTTCAAAAAATTGTATAAAAACTGATTTTCCCCATTCTATAAAAACTAGAAGTTCAAATTAAAAAAACGGCACAGTATCATTGTTTATATAAAAAAGCAGTTTCCCCGTTACTATCCATAAAACCAATAAGTTCAAATTTAAAAAATGGTGAAGTTTGATGTCTATAAAAAATTTGGATTTTTCATATTATTAAAAAATAAAACCAAGAAGTTCTAAATTTTAAACAAAGAAGTTCAAAAAACTCGATTTTCCTCGTCACTAAAGAATAAAACTAAGAAGTTCAAATTAAAATAACAGAGAAGTTCAAAGTTTATAAAAACCTCAGATTCCCGTTCTAAAGAATAAATAATAAGTTCAAATTAAAATAAGGGAACAACAAAAAAGTTTTAAAAAAGGTTTTCAAAAATTCGGATTTTCCCCAATACTAAAGATTAAACGAAGAAGTTCAATTTTAAAACACGGAGTAATTCAATGTACATTAAAAACTCAGTTGTTCTCGTTACTGAAAAATAAAACCAAGAAGTTCAATTTGAAAACGTGGAGAAGTTTGATATTTAATTAAAAACGTGATTTTTTTTGGTTAGTAAAGAATAAAACAAATAAGTTCAATTCAAAATAACGAAGAAGTTTGATGCTTCTAACAAAACTACAATTTTCATATTTCTAAAAATGCATAGAATAAATTCAAATAAAAAAGTTAGAGCAGTTCGATATAGAAGTTCGATGATTATTGAAAATTCAGATTTTCCTCGTTATTAAAGAGTGGAAATAAGAAGTTCAAAAATAAAAAACAAGAATTTCAACTTTTAAAAATAGAACGTTTCAAAATTTCATAAAAAAGGATTAAGAAATAATACCAGGAAGTCCATATTAAAAAGATGGAGAAGTTCGATGATTATAGAAAACTCAAATTTTCCTCGTTATTAAAGAATGGAACAAAGAAGTTCAAACATAAAAAACAAGAAGTTCAACTTTTAAAAATAGAACGCTTCAAAATTTCATAAAAAAGGATTAAGAAATAACACCAGGAAGTCCATATTAAAACATGTGGAAGTTCGATGATTATAGAAAACTCAGATTTTCCTCGTTATTAAAGAATGGAAAAAGGAAGTTCAAAAATAAAAAAACAAGAAGTTCAACTTTTAAAAATAGAGCGCTTCCCAATTCATAAAAAAGGATTAAGAAAATCAGATTAAAAATTCATAAAAAAACTCAGATATTTTCACGTAGCCGAGAGAAGTTCAGATTGATAACTGCCAGAAGGTCACGTACTACACAATGTGCATATTTTATTAAAAAAGAATAAAAAAGCAAAGGGTAAAAGTTTTGTTGTTAGAAGTTCAAGTCCTCCATCGGAGAAAGTTAAAAAAATTATTGTGAGAGAGGTTTGTACAAAAGGAATATCATTTGTGTAACACTAACGAATGGATGAGAAAATTATAAACGAAAATACGGCACAGAAGTTCAACGTGAAAACAACAGGAAGTTCAACTACTACAGTGAATGAATTTCAGATGAAAGACTTCTAAACTCGTCGCGAGTATGAAAAAACGATCAACACGGGAAAGTTGCGGGTTTACAACAGCTTTCCACCGGTATATCGCTTGCTCAATTCCGGTGAGTGGGTGGAGAGCTGTGAGCAAAGAAAGCACGTCAAAAACAGAGTAAAGTTCAAGTACACACGCCGAGAAGTTCAAGTTCTTCATGCGATGCATGTTCGACGAATCTGTTTCGCGATAAAGGCAGAACAAATGATCTCGGCATTTTTGAAATTACTTCAAAATGGCAAGGAATCAGAGAAACCGTCAACATGAAAAGTTTCGCATTTTCGTAGCTTTTTAACGGTATATTATTTGCCGCATTCCGATAAAGTTTGTAGAAATTACGGCGAAAATACGTCTTTCTCCATTTTCGAAATTGACTTAAAACCGTAAATAATTGGGAGAAACAATACATACCAAAAAGTTTCGCATTTGTTCAACCTTTCGAACTCCATATACTTTGCTGCATTCGGACGCACGGTTAAAAAATGAGCTCGAAAATACGAACTCGGTAGGACTTGTACCGTTTTCTAAATTACTCTTAAACCGGTCAAAATTAGAAAAAACTTTCAACATGAAAAATTAGGGCATTTTCATAAGCTTTCCAACGCCATATCACTTGTCTCAATTGGATTAGCCATTTAGAAATGACATCGAAAATACAAATTCGGCTGTTCGGTTTAATTTTTTTTACGTTTTTCCAAATTACTCTTTAACCGTAGAGAATTAGAGAAAACTTTCAACATGTGGAAGGAGCGGTTTTGCAGCAACTTTCCAACGCCTTATTATTTGCCTCATTCCGATAAACGGTTTAGAAATGCGTTCGAAAATACGATTCACGTTTTTTGTGTGAAGAAAAAACGGTTTTCAAAACTGCTCTTAAACTACTTACATTTTGACAAAAATTGAAGTTGGGTGATGATACTGGTGTCCATAGCTTTCCATCGGTATATCGCAAGCCCCGTTTGGGCAATGTTGGCGGAAGTTCAACCTAGTTTAGAGGGAAGTTCAACATACTACTAGCGGGCAGGTCAGGTTGTGATCAGAATATTATTCTCATCCCGTGAACAGAATATTGTTTATGTATATATATATATATATGTATATATATATATATATATATATATATATATATATATATATATATATATATATATATATATATCATCGAATGTCTCGCACCACCATTCACACATACACATGTATATATACAATTTGGTATATACAATTTCTCCTACATGGAGGCATTACTGCGGTAGCGGGTAATGGTATTCTTCTTTGGGATCTATGACCTGGTCGAGCAAAAATCCCGCTATTTCCTCTTGAATTGCTCGTACGCGATCCTCCTGTAGGAGCTTATCACGCACCTCGTTGAACTTTTAAGAAGGAGATCAATATGCATATATTAGTTATGTGATTAGATATCGATAATGATGTAAAAATTGTGAATAGTGTTCTGGCAAACGTACATATAGCTGTCTAGAAGAGCTGCTCCTTTCGGACGCCATCATGCGAATGTTCTCGCAAACGTAGTATGCACATAAATCAGTCCCCGACGCCTGCCTCATGGCCTTTACGAGAATAGAATTCAATCAGATAATAATTAATCAAGCATGATAATTAATGGTATTGAAACTCGAATTAAAGAGATGGTAGCTAGCTAGTACTACTTAATTAATTACCTTGGGTCGATACCAATACAACTTTTGTTTCCATTCGCCTGAAACCTCTTTGATGAACTTTTGCCAAGCCCTGCCCGCCGGCAAAGAAAATGAATAAAGGAGTTATTAATTAGTTGATATCAGGAAATGACGAACTAAAGAGGCTGACATATAGTTCAATAATAGTTGAAATTACGTGTTGACTATCCCCTTCACGACTTCTAGTCAGTAACTGGTTTAAGTAGTGAGTCCCGTACTTCAACTTTTCCTTCTTCAACTTGAATGACTAACAAGATCCAGTGGAAACTGCATGCGCACACGTTTGCATGTATAAATTAAGCGGGCATGTGCATAACACTCATCAACTACCCTAAACCCTATACACTTATTAACATCTAGCTAGTAAGCAAAAACAGAATTTGTCGTACAAGACAGTGTGACTCACCCGAAGTTGTAAGGAAGTAGTATATCTCGATTGCTGTTGAGGCGCTTCAAGAACTCTAGCATGTTTTTCTCTACTTCTTCTCGATACCATTCATATGTTCGTGTCTCTTGATTAATGGTATTTGGGTCAATGAACCCAATGCCATAGCGTCCAGATTTTTTCATTTCATAGATCTTCATCCTGCATAATACCACGGAAAAGAATATAGTAAGGATAATTACAGGTAATGATCAACGAACACTACTGTTAGCTTGAGACTTAAATTATAAAAAGAAATCACTTACAGACAATAGCAACTGATGATAGATTTGTCGAGTGCGTCTTGATTGAATAACTGAAATAGTTCTGTAAACGCAACATACAGAGCTGTCTCATTGAAGTAATGCTCTGCCTTGACTTTCACCATGAGGGACTCTCGATTGGTAGTCTTGGCAATTTTCATGTACCATTCATGCAATTCATACATTCTCATTGGAAGCTTCTTGACCTCCTCAAGCTTGACCAAAGGTTCGCCGCGGGCATATTTTCGTTTTATGTCCTCCTCTCTAAGCGTATCAATGGGCTCCATCTCTAGGAGTTGATAAACAGTGATACCGAACTCTGCAGCCTGCCTTCTATGCTCGTCGGTTATTACCAGCTGATCGGCGCCGGCACTCGCATGTGTTGGTAAAATGAGCGGGGGGGGGGGGGGGGGGGGGGGGGGGGGGATCGATTGCACCGCCTGTTCTCCCAGCTGGGGAACAGTTTTCCCACTTTTTTGGTAGCTGCTTGGCTCGAGCTCGAGGTCGACTCCTTCTTTTGTTGTGCTCGATGTGCCTTCCTGATTTGGCACTCATAGTCTGAGTCAACAGGCTTGGGAGCTGGTGCTTCAGCCATGCGAATAAAGTGGTCAATGACTTTATCAGGCACTTTCTCCTTTGGCGGCGGTGGCAGTTTCGGTCCAAAATGGGCGTCCAATTAGGTCCTCACTTCGGCTTCGTTTTCCTCCTCGGTCATGTCGTAAGGCCTCTTCAGAAGAGGCGCGAGGCTTGGGCCAAATTGAAATCGCTTGCCTCATGTACCTCCTGTACCTTGACTTGTACCACTATGCATCATAGCTGTGGCGGCTCTCTTCTGCTGTTGCTGAGGCGGCGGACATGGCTGATGTGCCTAACTTGGGGGAGGAGGAGTGGGCTGACGCGTTGCCGAATTTGGAGTAGGAGGAGTGGCCTGACGCGGTGCCGGACTTGGAGGAGGAGGAGTGGCCTGACGAGTTGGCGGACTTGAAGGAGCAGGACTCTGCTGTGGCGGTGGCTGATGACTTGGAGGAGCGGGAGTCTACTGACGCAGTGGCGGACTTTGAGGAGGAGTCGGCTGACACGGTGTCGGTGGCCTTGAAAAGATGATGCAATCCTTTCTCCATAGGATGATACGATGTATGGCCTCTCCCATTGTGTGCTCGTCGTCACCTCTAGGAATCTCAAGCTCTAGCCCTGAATATTTTGCCACCACTTCATCAACCACGACACGAGCATAGCCAGCTGGAATCGGGTTGCAATGGAAGGTTGCTTCGGGGGGATTTGTATAAGCAATGGCTTCCGCCACCTTCATGGATATGTTCTTCATTTTGAAGTGTAGCTCACAATTAGTGTTCTCCATGATGACATCCACAGGGTATGTATCCAGCAGTGCCTCGCGCGAGGCGGAATCCACGCTGCTTCTCGGCATGGATGGGACGGTGCTATCCAATGCTGGATCATCCGCTAGCTGCTGCCACTGCCGAGACCCCCTTTCTTGGCTAAGTCAGTCGATCTGCTGCTGCTGATGCTGGAATTGGAGTGCCAACTCCGCGTGCGCTGATTCTAGGCCTTTAAGGCGTTCTGCTTCCTGCTTCCTCTGCTCCTCCTCCAGCTTCCTCTTCTTCTCCTCCTCCATCTTCTTTCTCGCACGGCTTCTATAGTCGGCGTTCCAGTCCGCAAACCCCTCATACCACGGAACAACGCATTTGCCTCGTGTTCTTCCCGGGTGTTCAGGATTTCCCAGGGCGCGCGTAAGCTCGTCGTTCTCTCTGTTGGGCGTGAACACCCCCGTTCGAGCCTCTTCTATTGCAACAAGCAACTTGTCGTCGGCTCCTTTAAGACTTGCCTTCTTCAAAACCTGGCCTGTCTTCGGGTCCAACGCCCCCATGCGCATAGAACCAAGTCCTGCACCTTTCTGGCCAGCTCAATGTAACTGGAGTGACCCCTGCATCCAGCATCTGTTGCTCAGACTTATCCCAGTTAGGCCGGGCCACCGCGTAGCCACCTGGCCCCGGCGTATGGAAATGCTCCTTTTTTTGCGGCATTGATCTTGTTTATTCTCGACCGTTCCTTAGATAATTCTGATTCCTTGAATTTCATGAAAGAGGGCCAGTAATCTCTTTGCTTCTCTAGTGTTCCCATGAATTCGGGAGTCTTCTTTTCTCCTTCGATGTACTTGGCCCATATAGTTTTCTTGTGGGTGTTGAATGCAATTGCCATCTTCCTAAGAGCAGCGTCCTTACTTTCTGCACATCTGCATCTGTGAAATGATCTGGTAGGGTGAAATGTTCCATGAGAGATTCCCAAAGCCAATCTTTTATTCTTTGGTCGACAAAAGTAAGATCTAAACATTCCTTTGCTGGCTTTTTCCATTCTTGCATGGAGATTGGGATTTGGTCCTTCACAAGAACTCCGCACTAACGAATGAACTTGTTCACATTCTTCTTAGGCTCGCTTGGTTCGCCATTAGGTTTGATGGCATCGATGTTGTACTTTACGCCATCCTTCAACTTTTTGGCCGGGCCTCGCATTGTCCTGATGCCTGTAGAAGATTTGCTCGATCCGGAGGGCTGAAAGAAGAAAGATCGATTCGTTAATATATCTTCAAATCATTTAAAACATGTGATGATCACCAGATGCCTGTTTATATAAATATACCTCGTCGGTCTCTGTTATTTCAAGATCAACATTTTCTTCGTCATCATAATCATAGTTCTGGACTTCATCAATTCGGTCGTCTTGATTGAATATCATATCACCCTCCCCGATATTGTTCAGATATTGGGAGCCGTCATCTTCTTTATTCTGATCATCTGGCTAACGAGGGGGGTGTATGATCTCGAACAGGGCCTCTTCTCCTTCTCTCCTTGTATTGTCCGCCATAGCTTTTATTTAACTAATCCAGAAGAAATATAAAACAATTTAGTATTCGAATTATAATGCATGCATGCAATCAATAAAGAAAAACTGAATCATAGTACATAATATGCATCATCGAATATAATCTCGAATACATCGTCTCGAATATTATCGAATAATATATATAATCTCGAATACATCATCTTGAATATTATATATCAAATACATCACTAGCTAGCGAGCTAATATAGATCGAATACTATCGAATAATCTAGTTCCCTCGCGGTTCCTGAGGCGCAGGTGGTGGACACTCAAAGAGAAGGAACCATCACAGGATCATAGCTCGGGTGAGATCCCCGAAGAACCTGCCAGGTATTGGAGAACCTGACGTCCATAGCAGCCATGTAGCGACGGACGTGCTCGTCCTCCTCCCTGACACGGCGACGTACCACCTCCGGCGGGGCCGACTCCCTCTGCACCGAAAGTGGCCCACATGAACGCCACCAAAGGAGCTCCGGGTCGACGACGGGACCCGGGGCCGGGTTCCTTACCAAGCGGCGTGCCCCTGAAGGTAACACCTGCTAGTGCCAGCCCGGCGGAGCCCAGTCCCGGACATGGCTCCTTTGAAGTAGGACGTCGTCGCGAACGGGTCGACGACGAGGATGCGGGCCGGGCATCGTTCACGTATCAAAAACTAAAAATATAACATTTCTAATTAACATTTATATATCTAATTAATATTTATATATCTGAAATTCATCTAACATTTCTATAACTAAAAGCATCTAACATATATATTCTGATCACGGGATCAGAATATTACTGATCACAATATGAACTTCCTGAGTTACATGCGTGAACTTCCGTGTGTAGGAACCCGACCTTCGGGCTATCTTCTCAACCGTGTCTCCCCGCGTGAATTTTTTTGGTCAGTCATGTTCTATGTGATGTAAGTGTAATCTACAAACGGGTTTTAGCAACTAAATGCCCGTTTTAAATAGGAATCTCGCTCATTGGCAGATTTGCTCTCGGGTCGTGATGAAACATGTCTCTATTGCAATTTTACTGCCTGAGTTGTTCAACGTGAACTACCCCCTGTGCTAGGTCGAACTTCCGCCAACATTGCCCAAATGGGGCTTTCGATATACCGTTGGAAAGCTATGGACACCAGTATCATGCCCCAAGTTAAATTTTTGGCAAAATGTAAGCGGTTTAAGAGCAGTTTTGAAAACCGTTTTTTCTTCATACAAAAAACATGAATCGTATTTTCGATCGCATTTCTAAACCGTTTATCGGAATGCGGCAAATAATGTGGCGTTGGAAAGCTGCTGCAAAACCGCTCCTTCAACGAGTTGAAAGTTTTCTCTAATTCCCTATGGATAAAGAGTAATTTGGAAAATCGTAAAATTTCGCAAACCGAATAGCCGAGTTCGTATTTTCAATGTAATTTCTAAACGGCTAATCCAATTGAGGCAAATGACATGGCGTTGGAAATATTATGAAAATGCGCTACTTTTTCATGTTGAAAGTGTTTTCTAATTTTGAACGGTTTAAGAGTAATTTAGAAAACGGTACATGCTCCACCGAGTTCGTATTAAGTCACTTCTCCCGGTTACGTGAAAATATCTGAGTTTTTTTATGAATTTTAATCTGATTTCTTAATCCTTTTTTAAAAGTCGAACTTCTTGTTATTTTATTTTTGAACTTCTTGTTTCAATTATTTAATAACGAGGAAAATGTGAGTTTTCTATAATCATCGAACTTCTCCATCTTTTTAATATGGACTTCCTATTTTTATTTCTTAATCATTTTTATGAAATTTTGAAGCGTTCTATTTTTAAAAGTTGAACTTCTTGTTTTTTATTTTTGAACTTCTTGTTTTCATTCTTTAATAACGAGGAAAATATGAGTTTTCTATAATCATCGAACTTCTATATCGAATCGCTATAACTTTTTTATTTGAATTTATTTTATGTATTTTTAGAAATATGAAAATTGTAGTTTTGTTACAAACATCAAACTTCTTCGTTATTTTGAATTGAACTTATATGTTTTATTCTTTAGTAACCAAATTTTTTCGAGTTTTTAATTAAATATTAAACTTCTCCACGTTAATAAATTGAACTTCTTGGTTTTATTCTTCAGTAAGGAGAAAAGCTGAGTTTTTTTAATGTACATTGTATTACTCTGTTTTCTAAAATTGGACTTCTTGATTTAATCTTTAGAATCGGGGAAAATCTTTTTAAAACTTTTTTTGTTGTTTCCTTTTTTAAATTTAAACTTATTAGTTATTCTTTAGAACGAGAATCAGAGGTTTTTATCAACTTTGAACTTCTCTGTTATTTTAATTTGAACTTCTTAGTTTTATTCTTAAGTAACGAGGAAAATCGAGTTTTGAACCTCTTTGTTTTAAAATTTGAACTTCTTGGTTTTATTTTTTAACAATGTGAAAAATCCGATTTTTTTATAGACATCGAACTTCACCATTTTTTAAATTTGAAATTCTTAGTTTTTTTGGTTACTAACGGGGAAAATGCTTTTTTATATAAACAATGATACCGTGCCTTTATTTTAAATTTGAACTTCTAGTTTTTATAGAATGGGGAAAATCAGTTTTTTTAATTTTCCTAGCCATGTCGATATTTCGGTGGTGTGTTCCTTCTTGGGGGGAAGTTGTTGCAATGAATATTTTTAGGTTTCATTTTCTTACCTTTTCCTCATCCGAACTTTTTGTTGGCACGCACCTACACACACATACACTCACATGATTTTAACACACATCTAACCATCAACATGTTCTAAACTTTGAACTTCTGAGTTTTATTCTTCTAATAACGAGAAAATTCTGATTTTTTATAGGCATTGAACTTCACCATATCCAAAATTTGAACTTCTTAGTTTTTGGTTAGTAACGGGAAAATTCTATTTTTTTGTAAACATCAAACCACTCTGTTATTTTAATTTGAACTTCTAGTTTTCTAAAACGGGGGAAATCATTTATATATTTTTTGAAATGTTTTTTTAAGTTGAATTTTTTTGAACTTCTTCCTCCATTATTATTTTTGAGCTTCTACATTTGTATTTTTTAACTTCTCATTTTTTTATTATTGAACTTCTTGGTTTATGAAATAAACAACGAACTTATCCATTAGTTAAATTTCGAGCTATAGGTTATTTTTGAAAACAGGGAAAATCCATTTGGGAAAGAGGGTCACACGACCATCATCATCATGCGGGGTTATGCAGTGACCGGCACGAAGGCGTGCTCACTAGTGATACTTTCTTCCTTTTGTTCTCATTTGAACTTCGTCTTTTTTTAATGATGAACTTCTCATGTAATTTTTACATGGTTTTTCCATGTGTTTTGAAGTGAGAGATTGAATGAAATCTGCTTGTTGATCTCATCGAAGTTTTTAATTTGTTTGAATGTTATTTTCTTTTTGAACTGTAAGCAGTGAAAAAATTAGAGCAGGCAATAACATTAGAGCAAATAAATTTGAATTCTTTTTTATAAAGTTCTAGTGTGAATCGGAGTTTAAAAATACAAGCTTTATAGTTGACTCTGAGCACTAGTCAAATAGAACGTTTCCTAGTTTTATCATTGAATAGTAGCATACATTCCTTATCCTCTCAAACACCACACTTTTCTTATCCACACCATGTATGCACACTACTTTTTTTTATCTCTTTTACTCCACCATTTTTTCGTTTTATCTTCTTCCTGGTAAGTTGTGCAAGCAATCACAAGCAGTAGCAGCAGTGGCTCGGTGTTGGCCATTCTTCTCCTCTGTTAGCAGTAGGAAAAACGCAAATGTTACAATTAAGAGGAAAATGGTGCTGCTGCCATAGCCTACACCAGACAGTTTTTTAATTGGTTTGCACGTTAGAATAGCGTCATCGTTAGAAACTGAACTTCTCTTTTCTTCTCCTAATAAAAACACAACACTACAAGGAAATAGAAATCTCTTCTGCAATCCTTTTGCACAAGGAACCATCCTCGCATCAAAGAATAAACTTACTTTTTTACACAAAAATCACACTACCAAAATAGCCACAGCTGGTTCTTGCTGCTGTTGTGCAGTGGGGTAGGAGGGGGTTGAGGGGAGGATTGCTCCGCGGTGCTGATGTAGGTTGGCTAGCGACAGGCGTCGGGGTTGGACTGCCGGAGGGAGGCGCCCTCTGCTGCATGGGGGATGCCCAACGGTGTGGAGCTCCAGATGAGTGCTTCTGGCGTAGGGAGGATCTGGTGGCACGCGTTGCCGGGCCCTAGCAGAGCAGGGAGGATGGCTGGGCACTATTTCTATGAATTGAATTATCTGCAGGGAGGCGCCGAATGAATCTTGAACCCACTGGGGCTGGATCGAACGGGGTCGTCGGGAAGCCCAGAGGTGGGGGCTCGCGGCGGCCCGGCCAGGAGGTGGAGCACGACGACGCGTCTGCCGGGGAGGGAGGTTAGGGCGGCGGTGCGTCTGCCGGGGGGGAGATGGGGGCAGCAGTGCTTCTGCCGCCGGAGGGAGGCGGGGGCAGCGGTGCTTGTTGCCGGGCAGTAAGGTGGTGGCGGCGGCGCCTATTGCCTATGATGGAGGCAGGGGTGGCGCTGATAGGGGAGGTTAGAGGGGGGCGTGGGGATTAGGTCGAGGCCTCGGCTGCGGCGGAGGCGCGTCCGGGCCGTGGGAGAGGGCGGCGGGAGGCGCGCTAGAGCCTGGGAGGCGGCGGCGGGAGGTTGGTGGGGAAGGGATCGTGGGAGGATGCGGAGGGGAGTGGATAAGGTGGGCCGCCGAGGAAACTTTTTTCTCTTACGGGAAGTTCGGGTGGGCTGAATCCAGGAACATCTCCGCGCGCCCTATATAGGGTCGATCGTGATCCGAATAACTATTCTGATCCTGGGATCAGAATAGTGCTACCATATATATATATATATATATATATATATATATATATATATATATATATATATATATATATATATATATATAGGGAAAATCCATCCTACCACCCGGTGGTAGTTACCTCACATATCTCATATACTAATATGTGGTACTATATATATTATTTTATTATTTTAATTATGTTCATATACTATATCTAAGATATTTCAAAGCAAATTACATGAAAAAATTGCATATGAGTCCATAGTTTTTGTTATATTTGTGAAATGCGTACATATTTATACGTAAAAAAGAGCATACTCAAAACATAGTACATACTACCTAAACATTAGTGTATATACTACCTAATCATTGATATATACTACATACTACACGTACATACTCTCGGTTTTGACAGATACTACATACAACATACAAAATGCAAGTGGTGGTAACTACCACTGCTTGTAGGAAACATTTGTCCTATATATATATAACTAAAAGTATCAAATTCCTTAACTTTTTTCTATATACATCTAATCATCTATTGAAAGAAAATGTTATTCATCTAACTAACATTTCTATATCTAAAATTCATCTAACATTTCTATAACTAAAACTATAAAAAAATTTAAAAACAGAAAATAAGAAAATATGTGTGTGTGTGTGTGTGTGTTCGATCATATGCATCTGTGTGTGTGTGTGTGCGGGCTTGATCTAGCTATGGGAGGGCGGCCATGGCGGTAGGGGCTCACAGCGGGGCGGCGACGGCGACGGTGTGCGAGCTCGAGGGAGGGGCGGCGCGCGACGGAGGTGGCGCGTCAGGTGCGGCGACGGCGTGGGTGGCGATGTCGTCGATCGGGGCAGGCGGTGCATCGTCGATGGAGAGGAAGAAACAGAGGAAGAACAGAGGGAAACTGAAATTTTTTCAAGTGTTGTATATATAGGATGGACCTTTAGTACCGGTTGGAGCCACCAACCGGTACTAAAGTTCTGTTTTGGCCAGGCCAAGCGGCGGGAAGCGAACCCCTTTAGTACCGGGTCGTGGCTCCAACCGGTACTAAAGATCCCCCTTTAGTACCATTGGAGCCACGACCCGGTACTAAAGGGGTGCGCTGGCGCAGGTGAGGTGCGGGCAAGTTTAGTCCCACCTCGCTAGCCGAGGGGCGCTCGCACCAGTTTAAAAGCCCCGGCGCGGCTGCTGTCTCGAACTCCTCTCTACAGCAGACTTCTGGGCCTAACTCTGCCGCGCTGCCCTGTGGGCCTACTGGGCCTTGGGAGCCTGCATCCTGGCCCAACTACAGGTTGGGTTTCTAGTCGTATGCAGGCCGCTGTGGCCCAGTAGGCGGGCTTTTTTTATTTAGTTTTTTTATTTTCTGCTTTATTTATTTTCTTTTATTTATTTCTGAGTTGTTTTCTGCTGTATTTAGAGTTTCTTTGTGAATATTTTTGCTTTAGGTACAAAAAATTACAAACTTTCTATTAGTGCGAGTAGTTTTCAAATTTGAATAGTTTAAATTTGAATTATTTGAAATTTTTGTGAATCACTAGTTTGTGAATAACTTAACTTTAAAACTAGATTTTGGAGTGATTCTTTTTTCTTATGTTTAATATTAGTGTGTTTTATCATTATATTCAAATTTGTAATACTTAGGTTATTTAAAAAATGAAATGCCTTTGTAACAGATGAGTTTTCATCCGAAACCCTGATACTTCGAAAGAGATGGTCCATTTTGTACACGAAGTGCATCCAGTTTTTGCCGTAAACCTCTCTACTTTTTTGCACATTCTATTTGGGTGAAATGATGATACCATGCCAACTTTCAACCTTTTCAGAGTTCATTTGTACCGCCTTTTAATTTCAGGGTCATTTAGCTAAAAACAATCAGTAAATGCATGAAAAAAAGCAAATGATGTCAGAAAGGATTGAAAGTTGATGACATGGCTTTGAATGGTGCATACTGAATGCACAAAAAGTCTGGAGTTGTAATAGGTTTAAAAAAATGAAATGCCTTTGTAACAGATGAGTTTTCGTCCGAAACCCTGATACTTCGAATGAGATTGTCCATTTTGTACACGAAGTGCATCCAGTTTTTGCCTTAACCCTCTCAACTTTTTTGCACATTCTATGTGGGTGAAATGATGATACCATGCTAACTTTCAACCTTTTCAGAGTTCATTTGTACAGCTTCTCAATTTCAGGGTCATTTAGCTCAAAAAAGGTAAATGCATGAAAAATAGCAAATGATGTCACAAAGGGTTGAAAGTTGATGACGTGGCTTTGGATGGTGCATACTGAACGCACAAAAAGTCTGGAGTTGTAATAGGTTTAAAAAAATGAAATGCCTTTGTAACAGATGAGTTTTCGTCCGAAACCCTGATACTTCGAAAGAGATTGTCCATTTTGTACATGAAGTGCATCCAGTTTTTGCCGTAACCCTCTCTACTTTTTTTCACATGCTATGTGGGCGAAATGATGATACCATGCCAACTTTCAACCTTTTTAGAATTCATTTGTACTGCTTTTGAATTTCAGGGTCATTTAGCTCAAAAAAAATCAGCAAATGCATGAAAAATAGCAAATGATGTCAGAAAGGTTGAAAGTTGACGATGTGGCTTTGATTGGTGCATACTGAATGCACAAAAAGTCTGGAGTTGTAATAGGTTTAAAAAAATGAAATACCTTTGTAACAAATGAGTTTTCGTCCGAAACCCTGATACTTCAAAAGAGATTGTCTATTTTGTACACGAAGTTCATCCAGTTTTTGCCGTAACCCTCTCTATTTTTTTGCACATGCTATGTGGGTGAATGATGATACCATGCCAACTTTCAACCTTTTCAGAGTGAGTTAATTTGTAGTGCTTTTCAATTTTAGGGTCATTTAGCTCTAAAAAATCAGTAAATGAGCTGAAAATAGCAAATGATGTCAGAAAGGTACACGTTTGTCCGAAGCACAAAAGTACACGTCTCAAATGCCAAAAAACATAAGCACCCTAACTATTACAAAGATTCCTTACAGTTTCTCCAAATTGGGACTTTCCAGATATACAAGTCGGGAAACTCATTAGAGAAGAAAGTGATGACAGTGAAGCCGATCACATCACAGAGTGGGATCTTTGGGTGTGAAACTTTTTCTTCACGTGTGTCCCTTTGCGCCGTAACCATGGACAATCTTCATCATTTAACTAGATGGTCCGGTCAATATTCAGTGTGAATGGAGAAATTTCATCAAACTTTTCATAATCTTCTGACATGTTTGTCTTGTCATCCACTCCCACGATGTTTCTTTTCCCTGAAAGAACTATGTGGCGCTTTGGCTCATCGTATGATGTATTCGCGTCCTTATATTTTCTTTTTCTCGCCTTGGTAGACATGTCCTTCACATAGAAAACCCGTGCCACATCATTGGCTAGGACGAATGGTTCGTCTGCGTACGCAAGATTGTTGAGATCCACTGTTGTTATTCCGTACTGCGGGTCTTCCGTTACCCCTCCTCATGTCATATTGAACCATTTGTACCGAAACAAAGGGACCTTCAAACCACGTCCATAGTCAAGTTCCCATATGTCCTCTATGTAACAATAATATGTGTCCTTTCCCCTCTTGGTTGCTGCATCAAAGAGGACACCGCTGTTTTGGTTGGTGCTCTTCTTATCTTGGGCGATCGTGTAAAATGTATTCCCATTTATCTCATACCCTTTGAAAGTATTTATATTCGAATATGGTAACTGGGATAACAAGTACGGGTCATCTTCAACAGCGGCGTCATGCATGGCACGTGCCTGCAACCAACCGGCGAAAGTCCCTGTTTGTTCACATGTAATCCAGTCGTCAGACTGCTCCGAGTGTTTGGAGCGTAGAATATTCTTGTGTTCCTCCATATACGGAGCCACCAAGGCGAAATTTTGTAGAACCGTGTAGTGTGCTTGAGTGAGAGAATGCCCATCCATACATATTATTTGTTCCGGTCCTAGCGTGCCATTTCCACCCAGTTAGCCCCTATGCCGCGATTCAGGAACACCAATCGGCTTAAGGTCAGGAATAAAGTCAATACAAAACTCAATGACCTCCTCATTTTCATGGCCCTTGGAGATGCTTCCTTCTGGCCTAGCACGGTTATGAACATATTTCTTTAAGACTCCCATGAACCTCTCAAAGGGGAACATATTGTGTAGAAATACAGGACCCATAACGTTAATCTCTTCGCATAGGTGAACTAGGGCGTGCGTCATGATGTTGAAGAAGGATGGTGGGAACACCAACTTGAAACTGACAAGAGATTGCACCAAATCATTCTCTAACCTTGGTATGATTTCTGGATCGATTACCTTCTGAGAGATTGCATTGAGGAATGCACATAGCTTCACAATGGCTAATCGAACGTTTTCCGGTAGAAGCCCCCTCAATGCAAACGGAAGCAGTTGCATCATAATCACGTGGCACTCATGAGACTTTAGGTTCTAGAACTTTTTCTCTGCCATATTTATTATTCCCTTTATATTCGACTAGAAGCCAGATGGGACCTTCAAACTAAGCAGGCATTCAAAGAATATTTCCTTCTCTTCTTTGGTAAGAGCGTAGCTGGCATGACCCTGATGTATGTCGTCTTTTCCGTGCATACGTTGCTGGTCCTCCCGTGCCTCCGGTGTATCTTTTGTCTTCCCATACACGCCCAAGAAGCCAAGCAGGGTCACGCAAAAATTCTTCGTCATGTGCATCACATCGATTGCGGAGCGGACCTCTAGGTCTTTCCAACAGGGCAGGTCCCAAAATATAGATTTCTTCTTCGACATGGGAGCGCGTCCATCGGCGTCATTCGGAATAGATTGTCCGCCAGGACCCTTTCCAAAGATTACCGTCAAATCCTTGACCATATCATATACATCATCACCAGTACGGTGGCGAGGCTTCGTCCGGTGATCCGCCTCACCTTTGGAATGCTTTCCTTTCTTTCTTACGGGATGCCTGCTCGGAAGAAATCGACGATGTCCCAGGTACACATTCTTCCCACTACTATCCAAATATATACTATCGGTATCATCCAAACAGTGGGTGCATGCGCGGTATCCCTTGTTTGTCTGTCCTGAAAGGTTACTGAGAGCAGGCCAATTATTGATGGTCACGAACAGCAACGCATGTAGGTGAAATTCTTCCTGTTTGTGCTCATCCCACGCACGTACACCTTTTCCATTCCACAACTGTAAGAGTTCTTCAACTAATGGCCTTAGGTACACATCAATGTCATTGCCGGGTTGCTTAGGGCCTTGGATGAGCATTGGCATCATAATGAACTTTCGCTTCATGCACAACTAAGGAGGAAGGTTATAGATACATAGAGTCACAGGCCATGTGCTATGGTTGCTGCTCTGCTCCCCAAAAGGATTAATGCCATCTGCGCTTAGACCAAACCATACGTTCCTTGAGCCACCTCCAAAGTCCTCCCAGTACTTTCTCTCAATTTTTCTCCACTACGACCCGTCGGAGGGTACTCTCAACTTCCCGTCTTTCTTACGGTCTTCTCCGTGCCATCGCATCAACTTGGCATGCTCTTTGTTTTGAAACAAACGTTTCAACCATGGTATTATGGGAGCATACCACATCACATTGGCAGGAATCTTCTTCCTGGGTCGCTCGCCCTCGACATCACCAGGGTCATTGTGGCTGATCTTATAGCGTAATGCACCGCATACCGGGCACGCGTTCAAATCCTCATACTCACAGCGGTAGAGGATGCAGTCATTAGGGCATGAATGTATCTTCTACACCTCTAACCCTAGAGGGCAGACAACCTTCTTTGCTTCGTACGTACTCTCGGGCAATTCGTTGTCCTTTGAAAGCATCTTCTTTAACATTACAAGCAAGTTACCAAATCCCTTGTCAGATACACCATTCTCTGCCTTCCATTGCAGCAATTCCAGTGTGGTGCCCAGCTTTTTCTTGTCAGCTTCGCAATTTGGGTACAACAATTTCTTGTGATCCTCTAACATGCGCTGCAACTTCTTCTTCTCCTTTTCACTTGCGCAGTTTCTCTTTGCATCGGCAATGGCCCGACCTAGATCATCAGCAGGCTCATTTGATGCCTCTTCTTCAGCTTCTTCCTGCATTGCCGGCTCAGCTTCTTCCCCCATTGTTGCACCATCGTATTCAGGGAACCCAAGGCCAGGATAGCTGTTGTCGTCCTCTTCTTCTTCATTGTCTTCCATCATAACCCCTCTTTCTCCGTGCTTGGTCCAAATATTTGAGTGGGGCATGAAACCGACTAAAACAGGTGGACGTGAATGGTTTTTAACTTAGAGTAATTCTGATCATTCTTACAGCCAGCACATGGACAAGGCATAAAACCATCCGCCCGCTTGTTTGCCTCAGCCGCAAGCAGAAAAGTATGCATGCCATTAATGAAGTGGGGAGATCATCGGTCATCGTACATCCATTGCCCGCTCATCTTCATTACACAACACCGAAAAGACCAAATTAATACAAGTTCATACATAAAGTTCATACAACACTTAAATGCAACATACAAATAACTCTCTAGCTATAGCATTTAAATGCAACAACAAATGCGACCAAGATTGCAACTAAGGTAACAATTGATCCAACAGCATAATGATACCAAGCCTCACTATCAATGGCATATTTTCTAATCTTCAAGCGCATTTTCTCCATCTTGATATTGTGATCATCGACGACATCGGCAACATGCAACTCCAATTCCATCTTCTCCCCCTCATTTCTTTTCAATTTTTCTTTCAAATACTCATTTACTCTTTCAACTAAATTTAACCTCTCGACAATAGGGTCAGTTGGAATTTCCGGTTCACATACCTCCTAGATAAAAATATCTATGTCAACTTGATGGGCATAATTTTTCATAAACACGAAATGCAACAAATAGTTATAAAAGAGAATATACCACATCCGAACCATAACCCGGACGAGGGCCGATGGGGACAGTTATCAAAACCATGGCACTATGTATAACAAACAATGTATGGGTAAGATAATTATATGAGTAGCTATATATCTAAATCACACAAACATGATTTTTTTATATAAAAAAGATAAGAACAAGAGTCTCACCACAAGGTGGTGCCGGCGACGGGATGGTGCGGGCGATCGACGGTGGTTAGGACGGAGACGGGAAGGCACTAAGTAAACCACACCTACATATGCAAACTAAGAGTTATTTTGACCCCAAATTGCATATAAATGAAATTCTACCACTTATAATTCCTCCCAAAATAAAACCAACAAATCACTATACTTATAGAGCATTGCAAGAGCTAATCTAGAAATGAGAGATGAAAAGATAAAGTTGCTAATCTTTGTGATCACTTGGATGGATGGGGTTGCCTTCAAATCTTCAAAAAAATTGGCAAAAATGGAGTGTGAGCTCGAGAGGAAGAGGAAGAAAACAGAGGAGAGGGGAAAGGGGAAGAACTGAGCGCTCGGGATCGACGAAGGGGTTTATATATGATGTCATTTAGTACCTGTTGGTTATACGAACCGGGACTAAAGGTGCATCTCTAGTCCCGGTTCGTATAACCAACCGGTACTAAAGGTGCAGGTGGGGCTCCAGCCTGACAAAAGCCTGCCACCACGTCTTTAGTACAGGTTCGTGGCACGACCCAGTACTAAAGGTTCGCCACGAACCGGTACTAATGACCGCCGCCCGCCTAGCCGTTGGAACCAGCACTAATGAGCACATTAGTGTTGGTTCAGTTACAAACCGGGACTAATGTACTTCACATTAGGCCCTTTTTCTACTAGTGTCGGGTGAGAAAACCAAAGAAAACCAGAGTTGTGAGTATGGTTTGTTTCACCTTCTCCTTGATTCATATGCACTATCTGTTTGGATACAATGGCTTTTGCTTGGAGCAGGGCTGAACTTCATACTTTTGAATCTGTAGAAATGGGATTAGGTAAGGCGTCGCTAACACCCTACTTGGTGCTCAACGCTTCTCTTTTCTATGCTTGACTGGGTTGTATTTTCTAGGCTAATTAACCCACCCAGCTTTCTAGTTTTTAATTGTAGGACTAGCCAATTGGTTGGAAAGGTTGGTCAAATCAAGATCAGGATATTGTACTAACAACTTGTAGGAGAGGCATAATTAAATTGAATTACAGATTGGCGGACTTGTAATTGTAAATACTAGTTCAATCTGGATCCAGTGGGAAGAAAACTTGTACTCCCTCTGTCCCAAAATAAGTGTCTCAACCTTAGTACAACATCACAGTCGTAACAACGCGTATATATTGACCATGCATTTCAGTGTTGTATTTCCTATATATGCTGATATACGGTGCTTGAAATTGCCAATGGACACAAACAAGTGCAGAACTAATGCATACATACATCTTTGCTCAAAAAAACTAATGCATACATAAACATCAAGAAGCCAAACAATAAATTAGCATAGCATATGAGCTCAAAATAATAATCCATCAAGAGGCAAATTATTAAAATGGTAAAATATCATGGTAACATTGAAGATTATTTTATATACATACGTTTTTAACATATTAACAAAATGGAATATCTTGTACCTCTCAAAAACTTCAATATCATACTCAAATGCATTTTGAGATAAAGAAAAAAAGACAAATACTTGGCTCAACCAATGGAATATTATTACAAATGATATTTTTATATTTGGTCTCTCAGAAATCCCATTGAGTTTGATTTCGACTTTTACAGAGATGTCTTGAATTGATGAATGATACAAACTAAGAGCTAACACAGGAGTTATCATGTCATGCCTTGGTGAGCAATACAACCAGCAGAACTATCGGTTTTTTGGGTCTGTGCTTGACCTGAGAGCTGCCTTGCGGGCTCAAGTGCTTCTTAGCGGTCCTCACAAATTCATACATGACCTTTCTGGATAATTCAAAATGCTGGACCATTATCGGCTCGAATGCAGCTCTCATACAATTTACTATTCTTGTTTGGGTTGAGGAGCGTGCTCCGTGCCGCTTGCAGGGTCGTGCACCCACATCTCTGTGATTGAGAAGGAGCCATCTTCTTGGATCATCTCCCTAAGCTGTTTAAGGGAAGGTCCATATACCGGTATGTATAAAGAATCAAACTTGGCTTGGTCAATGGCACCCTGTCAAGTTATCCAAAAGAGAAACCTATGAAGTCAAACACTCACATGCTCGTTCGCAAATGACAAAAGTAAAGTCTAGCATTTACCTCTGAGGCAATGACGCCTAAAATCTGAGCTGTAGTTCCCCAAACGTGAGGGATTTCGGTGACTAGCTCATCTGAACGCCTCCCCACGAGGGAAACAACCATCCGGCCATCTGGGACCAATTCTTTGGCTCTCAGCTTCAGGAAGAGTGTGAAATCTTTCATGAATTGTCATGCATATGTGATACGTCTCCAACGTATCTATAATTTTTTATTGTTCCATGCTATTATATTATCTGTTTGGATGTTTTATATGCATTAATATGCTATTTTATATTATTTTTCGGACTAACCTATTAACCTAGAGCCCAGTGCCAGTTTCTATTTTTTCCTTGTTTTTGAGTTTCGCAGAAAAGGAATACTAAATGGAGTCCAAACAGAATAAAACTTTACGATGATATTTTTGGACCAAAAGATGCCCAGGGGACTTGGAGTTCAAGTCAGAAGAGCCACGAGGCGGCGGCAAGGGTGGAGGGCGCGCCTAGGGGGGTAGGGCGCGCCCCCTACCTTGTGGGCCCCTCGCTGACCCCCTGACCTAGATCTTCCTCCTATATATTCACATATATTCCCAAACCTCCAGAAGCATCCACGATAACACTTTTCCACTGCCGCAACCTTCTGTTCCCGTGAGATCCCATCTTGGGGCCTTTTCCGGCATCCCGCCGGAGGGGGATTCGATCACGGAGGGCATCTGCATCAACTCTATTGCCCTTCCGATGAAGCGTGAGTAGTCCACCTCAGACCTACGGGTCCATAGCTAGTAACTAGATGGCTTGTTTCTCTCTTTGATTCTCAATACCATGTTCTCCTCGATGTTCTTGGAGATCTATCGGATGTAATCTTCTTTTGCGGTGTGTTTGTCGAGATCCGATGAATTGTGGATTTATGATCAGCTTATCTATTAATACTATTTGAATCTTCTCTGAATTCTTATATGCATGATTTGGTATCTTTGTATCTCTCTTCGAATTATCGGTTTGGTTTGGCCAACTAGATTGGTATTTCTTGCAATGGGAGAGGTGCTTAGCTTTGGGTTCAATCTTGCATGATTTCACCCAGTGACAAAGTAGGGGTAGCGAGACACGTATTGCATTGTTGCCATCGAGGATAAAAAGTCGGGGTTTTGATCATATTTCTTGAGTTAATTCCTCTACATCATGTCATCTTTAATGCGTTACTCTATTCTTATGAACTTAATACTCTAGATGCAGGCAGGAGTCGGTCGATGTGTGGAGTAATAGTAGTAGATGCAGAATCATTTCGGTTTACTTGACACGGACGTGATGCCTATATTGCATAATCATTGCCTTGGATATCGTCATAACTTTTTGCTTTTCTATCAATCGCTCGACAGTAATTTGTTCACCCACCGTATTATTTGCCTTCATGAGAGAAGCCTCTAGTGCAACCTATGGTCCCCGGGTCTATTTTCCATCATATTGGTTTCCGATCTACTATTGTGCAATCTTTTATTTTCAGATCTATAAACCAAAAAACCCAAAAATATGTTATCTTTTGTTTAGTTCTATTTATCTATCTCTATCAGATCTCACCTTTGCAAGTGACCGTGAAGGGATTGACAACCCCTTTATCGCATTGGGTGCAAGTGTTTGATTGTTTGTGCAGGTATTGGTGATTTGCTCGTTCTTCTCCTACTGGATTGATACCTTGGTTCTTAACTGAGGGAAATACTTATCTCTACTGTGCTGCATCACCCTTTCCTCTTCAAGGGAAAAACCAACGCAAGCTCAAGAAGTAGCAGGAAGAATTTCTGGTGCCGTTGCCGGGGAGATCTACGCCAAGTCAAGATCTACATCAAGCCTACCAAGTACCCATCATAAAAATCTAATCTCTTGCATTACATTATTTTCCATTCGCCCCTCGTTTCCTCTCCCATACTTGTAAAACGATTTTCGAAAAGATTTGCCTTTTTTCGCCCATCTTCCATTCGTCTTTTCGTTTGCTTTTTGTTTATTCGTGTGTTAGATTTCTTGCTTTGTCACAATGGCTCAAGAGAATACCAAATTGTGTGACTTTTCCAATACTAATAATAATGATTTTATTAGTACTCCGATTACTCCCGCCACTAGTGTGGAATCTTATGAAATTAATGCCGCTTTGCTGAATCTTGTTATGAAAGATCAATTTTCTGGCCTTCCTAGTGAAGATGCCGCATCCCATCTAAATTGTTTCGTTGAGTTGTGTGATATGCAAAAGAAGAAAGATATGGATAATGATATTGTTAAATTGCAGCTATTTCCGTTTTTACTAAGAGGTCATGCTAAAACATGGTTTTCATCTTTGCCTAAAAATAGTAATTATTCATGGAATAAGTGTAAAGATGCTTTTATTTCCAAGTATTTTCCTCCCGCTAAGATCATCTCCCTTAGGAACGATATTATGAATTTTAAGCAACTTGATCATGAACATGTTGCACAATCTTGGGAGAGAATGAAATTGATGATACGAAATTGCCCTACTCATGGTTTAAATTTGTGGATGATCATACAATTTTTTTATGCCGGGTTGAATTTTGCTCCTAGAAATTTTTTATATTCGGCCGCGGGAGGTACTTTTGTGGAAATTAATTTAGGAGAAGCTACTAAACTCCTAGATAATATTATGGTTAATTATTCTCAATGGCACACCAAAAGATCTTCTAGTAGTAAAAAAAGTGCATGCGATTGAAGAAATTAATGTTTTGAGTGGAAAGATGGATGAACTTATGAAATTATTTGCTAGGAAGAGTGCTCCTATTGATCCTAATGATATGCCTTTGTGTACTTTGATTGAGAATAATAAGGAATCTACAGATATGAATTTTGTTGGTAGGAACAATTTTGGTAATAACACGTATAGAGGCAATTTCAATCCTAGGCCGTTTCCTAGTAATTCCTCTAATAATTATGGTAATTCCTTCAACAATTCTTATGGAAATTATAATAGAATGCCCTCTGATTTTGAGAATAGTTTTAAAGAATTTATGATTTCGCAAAAGAGTTTCAATGCTTTGGTTGAAGAAAAATTGCTTAAGATTGATGATTTGGCTAGGAACGTGGATATAATTTCTCTTGAGATTGATTCTTTGAAAATTAGATCTATTCCACCCAAGCATGATATTAATGAGTCTCTAAAAGCTATGATAATTTCCATTGATGAGTGTAAAGAAAGAACCGCTAAGATGTGTGCTAAACGAGATTGGTTTGTAAAAGCGTGTTCTTCTAGTTTTCATGAAAATAATGATGAAGATCTTAAAGTGATTGATGTGACTCCTATTGAATCTTTGTGTTCCAATATAAATCTTGATAAAGATGGGACTGGAGATGAGTCAACTTTAGTTAAAAGGCGTCCCAATGATTCGGAGTTTATAAATCTAGATGCAAAAATTAATAAATGCGGGATTGGAGAGGTCAAGACTTTAGGTAGCAATGAACCCACTCTTTTGGATTTCAAGGAATTTAATTATGATAATTGTTCTTTAATAGATTGTATTTCCTTGTTGCGATCCATGTTGAATTCTCCTCATGCTTATTATCAAAATAAAGCTTTTACTAAACATATCGTAGATGCTATGATGAAATCTTTTGAAGAAAAGCTTGAATTGGAAGTTTCTATTCCTAGAATACTTAATGATGAGTGGGAACCTACTATTAAGATTAAGATTAAAGATTATGAGTGCCATGCTTTGTGTGATTTGGGTGCTAGCGTTTCCATAATTCCAAAAACTTTATGTGATGTGTTAGGTTTCCATGAATTTGATGATTGTTCTTTAAATTTGCATCTTGCGGATTAATGATGTTCTTATTGTTGCAAATAGGAATTATGTGCCCATAGATTTCATTGTTCTTGATATGGATTGCAATCCTACATGTCCTATTATTCTTGGTAGACCTTTTCTTAGAACAATTGGTGCAATTATTGATATGAAAGAAGGAAAGATTAGGCTTCAATTTCCATTAAGGAAGGGCATGGAACACTTTCCTAGAAAGAAAATTAAGTTGCCATATGAATCTATTATGAGAGCTACTTATGGATTGCATACCAAAGATGACAATACCTAGATCTATGTTTTATGCCTAGCTAAGGGCGTTAAACAATAGCGCTTGTTGGGAGGCAACCCAATTTTTCTTTTCCTTTTTGTTTTTTTGTTCTGTTTTTCAATAAATAATTCATCTAGCCTCTGGTTAGATGTGTTTTTGTGTTTTAATCAGTGTTTGTGCCAAGTAAGACCTTTGGGATGGCTTACGGTGATAGTTGATTTGATCTTGCTGAAAAACAGAAGCTTTTGTGCCCAGCAAAATAATTTTCATAATCACAGAAGCATGCTTTTAATCTGATTTTTTTACAATATTGATATACAAATTGCCCAGGTTGTCCTAGTTTTTTAGAATTTTTGGTGTTACAGAAGTATTCTAAGTACTCTGATTACTACAGACTGTTATGTTTTTGACAGATTCTGTTTTCTATGTGTTGTTTGCTTATTTTGATGAATCTATGGGTAGTATCGGGGGGTATGAACCATGGAGAAGTTGGAATACAGTAGATATTACACCAATAAAAATAAAGAATGAGTTCACAACAATACCATAAAGTGGTGATTTGCTTTCTTATACTAACGGATCTCATAGGATTTTCTGTTGAGTTTTGTGTTGTGAAGTTTTCATGTTTTGGGTAAACATTTGATGGACCATGGAATAAGGAGTGGCAAGAGCCTAGGCTTGGGGATGCCCAAGGTACCCCAAGGTAATATTCAAGGAAAACCAAGAGCCTAAGCTTGGGGATGCCCCGGAAGGCATCCCCTTTTTGTTTTCGTCTATCGGTAACTTTACTTGAGGTTATATTTTTATTCACCACATGATATGTGTTTTGCTTGGAGCGTCTTGTATGATATGAGTCTTTGATTTTTAGTTTGCCACAATCATCCTTGCTGTACACACCTTTTGAGAGGCACGCATGAATCATGATTTATTAGAATACTCTATGTGCTTCACTTATATATTTTCAGCTAGGCAATTTCGCTCTAGTGCTTCACTTATATCTTTTTAGAGCACGGCGGTGGCTTTATTTCATAGAAATTGTTGAAGTCTCATGCTTCACTTATATTATTTTGAGAGTCTCTCAAAACAGCATGGTAATTTGCTTAGGTTATGAATTTAGTCCTAATATGGTAGGCATCCAATAGGGATATAATTAAAACTTTCATATAAAGTGCATTGAATACTATGAGAAGTTTGATTCCTTATGATTGTTTTGAGATATAAAGTTGGTGATATTAGAGTCATGCTAGTGAGTAATTGTGGATTGGTAAGAATACTTGTGTTAAGGTTTGTGATTCCCGTAGCATGCACGTATGGTGAACCGTTATGTAACGGAGTCGGGGCATGATTTATTTATTGATTGTCATCCTTTGTGTGGAGCTCGGGATCGCGTGATGGTTAAGTCCTACCAACCCTTCCCCTAGGAGCATGCGCGTAGTACTTTGTTTTGATGACTAATAGATTTTTGCAATAAGTATGTGAGTTCTTTAGGACTAATGTTGAGTCCATGGATTATACGCACTCTCATCCTTCCACCATTGCTTGCCTCTCTAGTACCGCGCAACTTTCGCCGGTGCCTTACACCCACCATATACCTTCCTCAAAAAAGCCACCATACCTACCTGTTATGGCATTTCCAGAGCCATTCTGAGATATACTGCCATGCAACTTTCCACCATTCCGTTTATTATGACATGCTTCATCATTGTCATATTGCTTTGCATGATCATGTAGTTGACATAGTATTTGTGGTAAAGCCACCGTTCATAATTTTCATACATGTCACTCTTGAGTCATTGCACATCCCGGTACACCGCCGGAGGCATTCATATAGAGTCATATTTTGTTCTAGTATCGAGTTGTAATTCTTGAGTTGTAAGTAAATAAAAGTGTGATGATCTTCATTATTAGAGCATTGTCCCATGCGAGGAAATCAAAATAAAAGAGGCCAAAGAAGCCCAAATAAAAAAAGAGGCCAAAGAAGCCAATCAAAAAAATGAGAGAAAAGAGAGAAGGGGCAATGTTACTATCGTTTTTCTACACTTGTGCTTCAAAGTAGCACCATGATCTTCATGATAGAGAGTCTCCTATTTTGTCACTTTCAATGCTAGTGGGAATTTTTCATTATAGAACTTGGCTTGTATATTCCAACGATGGGCTTCCTCAAATGCCCTAGGTCTTCATGAGCAAGCAAGTTGGATGCACACCCACTTAGTTTATTTTTAAGCTTTCATAAACTTATAGCTCTAGTGCATCCGTTGCATGGCAATCCCTACTCACTCACATTGATATCTATTAATGGGCATCTCCATAGCCCGTTGATACGCCTAGTTGATGTGAGACTATCTCCTTGTTTTTGTCTTCTCCACAACCACCATATTCTATTCCACATATAGCGCTATGTCCATGCCTCACGCTCATGTATTGCGTGAAAGTTGAAAAAGTTTGAGAATACTAAAGTATGAAACAATTGCTTGGCTAAAACCAGGGTTGTGCATGATTTGAATACTTTGTGTGATGATGATGGAGTATAGCCAGACTATGTGATTTTGTAGGGATAGCTTCCTTTAGCCATAGTATTTTGAGAAGAAATGATTGCTTTATTAGTATGCTTGAAGTATTATTGTTTTTATGTCAATATTAAACTTTTATTTTGAATCTTATGGATCTGAACATTCATGCCACAATGAAGAAAATTACATGGATAAATATGTTAGGTAGAATTCCACATCAAAAATTCTGTTTTTATCATTTACCTACTCGAGGACGAGCAAGAATTAAGCTTGGGGATGCTTGATACGTCTCCAACGTATCTATAATTTTTTATTGTTCCATGCTATTATATTATCTGTTTTGGATGTTTTATATGCATTAATATGCTATTTTATATTATTTTTAGGACAAACCTATTAACATAGAGCCTAGTGCCAGTTTATGTTTTTTACTTGTTTTTGAGTTTCGCAGAAAAGAAATACTAAACGGAGTCTAAATGGAATAAAACGGTAGATCTCGGGTAGGTGGTAGGTAAATCACGGGTAGGGGGTCCCAAGCTTGGTGATATGAGCTAGATGATAATAGGAGAAATAGGGACATGGTCCTTTACCCAGGTTCGGGCCCTCCTGATGAGGTAAAACTCCACGTCCTGCTTCTGATATATTGATTGTGATGGGGTATAGATTTTAATGTGATCTACCTCCAGATCGCATGAGGGAGTTCTAAGCTCTAAATGACGTGAAGCTTCATTAATTATGACAAATTTGATTGGTATGACAACTCTCCTAGAGTACCTTTTTGGCCAGAATCGCCATTTGACAGTTATTTTGGCAATTTGGCATTATGCTGACTTTGCTAGAGTTGCTCTAATCATGATTTTTCTCGTGACATCCCCACCATTTTGGCTGGGACATGCTCAAGCTATGGTGCATCGGTAACTCCGGTGGCATGAAGCTAGGCGATAGTATCGGTGAACTAGATGCCAATGATCATCAATTTGGTTAAGATGGATCCTTGACGTCGATAGGTGCTAGGTTTTGACAGCGGTAGCTGAAGAACGGAATGACCATCACCAGTTAGGAAGACCTTTCGTGGAGCAGTGTCAAGCTAGGTATTTGAGGTGGAATTGGGGAAATTTGACTAGTGATTTGGCCTCGTTAGGATGGAGAAATAAGGGCTTCTTTAGCAAAACAAAAATGTCCTCAGAAAAGAAAAGCAAAAAAACTCAGCTCGAGCGCTTCTCTCACATGCGTAGAGCCTACCCACTTGCTTGCGTGGTGTGCCACGTTCGATGGATTTGCTGGCCAAGGCACGTTCTCGACCAACTTGCTCCCACTGACCAAGTCGATGGATCAACTTTTCTTTATTATTTTTTGCGAGTCTGTATTCTAAAATGTATGCATGCGTGTGTCTGTGGTACACGATTAATAGTTGTTCGATGGTACCATGTGAAAACCCATGATCTTTTATTGTTAACTGAAAAAAATACATAAAAGCGTGTACAATGGTGTTATCTTAACAACACCAGATAGTATAAGCGGTGAAGTGGCAGAGAGAGAAACGGAAAGAAAATGCTTGTTTTCTGTTAATTACAGGACGATCTTTTAGCACGATCTCTCTCACCACGTATTTAGGCGTGCCTGGTTCTAAAGATAAGATTAAGAGATAATTTATTGTACATGTAGTTTTATTGCCATATTTAAATTATATGACGTGAATAAAATAAGACTGTATTATCAACCACTGCAAATGCTCTAATTGTCAGAAATACAAAACAAAGAATCTTATGCCTGAATTAAGTTAACGACGTGAAGAGTGAATTTACTAAATGACGCGACCTATAATTGCAGCAATAACTCTGAGGGCAAGGTCCGTAGAGCTGCGGTCCAGCCTTGGGGTCATTAACTAAATTCAGATCCGATTGTCCTGTCTTAAGGTTCGGTTCCTATTGAATGCATTGTATCTTGTCTTTAGTACTACCAGATGACCCGTTGCGCCAATGGCGCAAAGGCCAAGAGCAAGACATGTATTAAAAGAGTGCACATAAAAATATTCAGACAGATTGAAACATATGAAAATAAGCACACACTGCTAGTAGATAGATACCTAGTAATGATAGATAGTGTTCAAAGAAAGATGACCCGTCGCGTCCATTGCGCAAAAAGCAAGAGCGACCAAGTTTTCAAACCATGCGTGTGGCTTTTTTAGAACAAACCATTGCGCCCCTCATGCAAAAAGCAAAAGCAAACCAGTATTCAAACCATGCAAGTGAGATTTGTTTAAAGACTGATAATCAAATCCTTCAAGCATAAGAAAATAGATACTTAGGTAGCATGTTCATATATACGTAGTGAATTTTAACACAAGTTTTGGAACCATCGCATGTGCAAGTAAGAGTGGTCTAAAGACTGATAATGTAATCTCAAAAAAATATGTAGGTCTATATTGCAGTAGCATGACAGCCCAAAAGAAAGTTATGAACACAGTCCTGATTGCTTATTTACATTGGCCTTAGAAAAGGTCAGCACATCACATAAAATAAGAAATATGGTACACGATGTAACCCTTTTTATATGAAAAAATAAAAAAGCCTTATCTTTCAAAATATATACTTCAATATGCATAATTTGTTATGTTATCCAGGTAACATGGGGGGATAATTGGATCTAAACCAAAAGATATTTTCATACAATGTCCTTTATTTTATAGTTAGAATTTTATATACAAAAGTAGTGTAGTTAGCATCATGAACAATAATTTTGATTTATGAATATAGGATTGTTCCTCTCCAATTGTTACATATGAGCATATCTTTAGATAGGACTGCTTTCAAACTATCTAAATTACCTCATATGGTAATAAACATCAGTCGAAATCTCACGAACACGATAGTAATAGGATTGGTTATAAAGGTAAGATGTGCTAGAAATGCTCCTTTGGAAAATAATGTGGGTATATTTTTTTAGTTATTGCTCAGAAGCACATGCCCAAGATGTTGCCTCGGAAACTTCCTCCTGCAAGTACCCAATCGCTATATCATCTGCATATTATCTGAAAATGTTAAGATGAAAAAGGAGTATAGACAAATCGTTGTGTATTAGCATGAAGTCTTGGCTTGAACAAAGTCCGCACAAGACTATTTTGTCCCATCAGAGAGCATCAAGTATTTTGCTATAATATAAAATATAATTTAATCAACTATGTAGATAAATAGGCTTCTTCTCATAAATGATCCAAACTGGCAAACTATGAGTTGATGAAGATGCAGATCTTTAGTTTCTAGTCCCAACTGATTGAGTATGCAAAGCTAGATGGAACAGAGAAACAATAGCCCAAGTAATTGTTTTGATGTTGAAAAAGCATGCCCCATGAAATGTATTAACATAGGAATTGGTAAAATGAAGTAAGAATTGTTGCCTTGTATCTCTTCCATTGCTTTTGAAATCTTAGTTATCAAGGTTGGGGAAACAAACGTAACCAAAGGTTTTCTCTTCTTCTTTTTGTAAAAAACATGCATTTGCTTTTATCCATTGAGTCATTGGCCAATGAGGCCATGCATATATATCATGTGCCTTGCTCCTCAAAAACAGCAACTCCTCCCCATCGGTCATTTTTCCGTGGTTATGTGTTTAAAAAATATATGAAGATGGAAGAACGCAGGTAACTCATACATTGATTTCAGCTCCTGTTCATCCTTGGTGCATCCTCTCATCAGCTCATGTCTTGCATTTCTCCATCGTCCTTGGTGCAGAAATTATATAAATCACCAGGCGGTGCTTATCAAAGATTTAGAGCAGTACTTCAGATGATCGGAACTAATTACACCAATAGTGAATTATGCATATGGAAAATTAGCATGCATCACTCGGTTCCAGGGGACGTCGCTGATGAGTATCCAATAGATGTCCTAGTCCTCGTATAACGGGACATACTCGGATCTTTTAGGCAAAACCTTCAGTTTGCTCCCGTTCATGTCTGTTTACTTCTTATTTAAATTTGTGTTTTAGACTACAAACCTCAAGATTATTCCATTTGATGTGATGCTAAGAAGCGCACATCTCGCAATCTCATTCTTTTCTCAAATCTCAAAGCAAATAACACCAGGATCAACTTCAGTAAGAAATGCACATAACAATCATGCCCCTATCCTCGTAAGCGAGTACTCAAAATAAAATAAAATACTTGACTCAAAGAGCATTGTATCGTAGGTCTCGCTGCCCCTCCTCGTGGGCAAGAGCGAGAGATGGGGAAGGCAGCGAGGAAGAGGAGAGGAGGGGAGAGGAGGAGGCGGCAGCTAGGACGGAGGCGGGGCAGGAGTGGGAAGAGGAGGCACCGTGCTTAGAGGAGAGGGGTGGCGGCGGCAAGGGGGGCTAGGGAAGACGCGGGTCAGATCCGGCATGGAGCAGTGGAGAGGGGTGGCGGCGGCGGCAAGGGGAGCTAGGGAAGACGCGGGTTAGGTCCATCGCTCGCTCGCTGTTTTTATTCGCTCGCTCTGCACTATTCATGGCATACGTGGATGCCTTGGTTGTGTCTAGCACTCCTTCAACGTTTATATGTTCCGATTCGTCTTAAAATGCAAGTGGGTATTTAGATAGCATCTTTATACATAATCGACGCAAGAAAAATGTTACGAAGGTAGTTCACTATATTATGTGGTTACTGTAGGGCATATGTGAGCACCTAAATAGATTGAAAGCGAAGGAAAGGTAAGCTTATTTGCATTGATACTTATGGTGGTAAAGATGGACAATCCATAATACGTATAGCAAGAGGTAATCCACAATGAAATACAAATCCATGTGGAGCATATCACACATGAAAGAAATGCATTATAAGCATGAAGTCTGGTACACTTGCACCACAACAGAACAGGCAACAAGAAATACTTTTTCATCATAGTCCATCATGGGAGCTCCCGCAATACTTTCAGATCCATGGATGTGCAAGCACCAGAGTAAGATTGCATAAGTACATTTAGAATATATATAGGACGCGAGCCCTGTGAAATCCAGGAGAGAGGAAAATACGAAGTGTAAATGGACTGGACAGTAGTCGGCATAGCAACACATTCATTTGGTAGCCATGTATCTTTTTTTCAAAATTGTGTCGTTGGGAAAAAACTACACTGATGATGCTCTCAAATAATTAAATGGATGAGCTTGGACTTCCATAGCAATTTAATGAAACACCTAAATATTTCAATAAATATTCTAATTTACCGAAGCTTTTCTTTTGAGCCTTAGGTTTTACATAACATTCCAGTAAATATTCTTTTACAGAACATCCATACTATAAATGATCCACAAAATAGTTTAACCTGACAATAAGTTTTGAGCCCAAGATAAGGAAAACACACACAAAGTACTATGAGATTGATCAATGGAAACATTATTGGTGTATAGGCTAATAAATAAAGAATCGTCTACTCAAAATTCAAAACACGGCATCATTAATGGATGTCAAAAGCATGCTCGTCATGAAGTATATCAGCATGGTGCATATTTAGTTTTCTGAAATAAGGCATGAACAGTTCACCTTTTTTTCATCACAGAGGGCTCCAACAGGTTAAAATCACCTACTTAAAGCAGGTAAGTCAGTGATATACGTTGCAAACCATGCTTCAGCCGAACTAAGATGCTGGGCATGAAATATTATTTACACATCAGAGCCAACAACATCACATGTTCAATCACTTTGAGCAGGCAGCTGAAAAGGAGCTAGGGAAGGCATGATGAACCACATCAAGAAACATGCAGAGTACATAGGCTTAAGCCTCAAGTACCTTGTAAGCATCTCGTGAGCGAAATCATTCAAATAGAAAAAGATTATGTACATCAAGACAATTGTAAGAAGAGTAAAAATGAAAAAGGGCGGCATTTAGATGCATAGAACATAAATAAGAGGTAGGCCTAGCTCCCTGCTGATGCTCTTGTATATGGTTAGAAGCAGAATCAACGTACCAATAGTAGTGCAATTTAAAGGACGAAACACTACTACAGCAAGAAAAAAAAAGATAATCAAATTTGAAGTAGCAATCATGGTTCAAAATCTAAACTAAATCAGAATTGAAAAAACGAACTGAGATCACCTCAGGCTCAACGCTAGTCCTTCATCACCTAGAGTCCAACATGACTTTAGTTGCAGAGCAAATTAAAATGTAAAACGGTTTCATTTTTCTACTGACTCCAGGTGGAGACAAAATAACAAAATCACCAGCTCAGGTGCAGGGAAAAACCACTTAAGTAGCAAATAGGACCAAACAAAAAAAAAAGATGGTGGAATTACTCGCTAAGAAAAGATGTCATAAGGCGAAGAAGGCACAATCTCAAATAAGATATGCCTAAAGGGGAACGGTAATAGGATTGAAAAAAGGGCAAATTGATGAAAAAATAGGTACACCCTCCCCCTCAGCGTATGATTACCTTTCAAGAAAAAACAGGTTGAAATATGTATAAATATTGGGTCCCATGGAGCTCGAGCTCCAAAAAGCACTGGATAATAATTCAGAAACTGCACTAATAAAAATATGAAATGGAAGTATGGTGAAAATACAGAGGCAAAAATGACTTGCTAAATCCGTAGGTATAAAAATAAGGAACGGGACACAACAAAGACATGTTCACAAAGTAGCATCAATGAGTGCATTGCTCTTCACAAAAAAGGAGCGCATTGTTGAAGCGAAGAGCAGAAATGCTTCCAAGCAACAATGAGGGCCATAGACAAGCTAGTGTATCTTTTACACGTCAAGAAAAAATGTAAGAGCGGATCATCTCAGCATTTATACACCTAGCTCTTCTACTTTTTTGATAATATTGGATCTGGGGCATCTCATTCTTCCAAATACAATGTGAAACCAACCTGTCCTGCGGTAAGATGAAAACATATGCTCGCCACAACCTTGGAATATTATAGGTGAGCTGTGGAATTACAAGATCGTGATCAGGTATATGCAGAATGGAATTAACTGAACTCGTTTCACCAGATGGAGAGAGTTGATGCAAAAACTCACCGAAGCAATCAGGCTTGTGTATATTTCATGTGGAAAGTAAGTGTATGAGCTCCCACTGTCAAAGATCACTCGAGTCAGTTTCCTAGCCTGCTCTCGCACATTAAGCTCCTGACCTCCATAGTTTACTTTCTGTAGTACCGTGTTGTACACGTCCCTGACAGTACACAAAATGCAGAACTGCAGTCAGATACGCGTTTTCATATAACGAATCGCAAGAGGCGCAATATTTTTATGCATCGTAAAGGGAAATCTATGTCGCAACGTAATGCATGGGCATACGCTAGTTCGACGATGTGATGTGCTACTTGCTACGGCAACTGAAAAAAGGGGGGACTTTATTTGTGGAATGGACACAAATGTTAGAAATAAGTGAAGAACAGAGCAACATTGCAGAGCAGTTGGGCATAATTTCCATTTGCAGTTTGAGTCATGAGAGCGACATAAATTGGTTAAGATTTCTTGAAGATTTTCTGCAAGCAGAGCATGTCGTATCCCGTCGAAGACGATGCGAGGTAACATGATATTTATGGGAGAAATGGTGGCCACATGTGAGAATAATCTTCAGGCAAAGTAGGGTGGAGACTCACTCTAGACCGTTGCCGACAGGAACCCATGTCATTCCCCATCTGGGAACGTAATCATCACCAAGAAACATGTAGCCACTACTGCTGGGATCCATGGCGATGGAATGGCCGAAAACGTTGGGGATGATCCCTTGCTTGGCTAGCTGGGTAGGGAGGTTCATTGCCCCATTGTTGAGGCCAAGGATCCCATCAGTACTTGCTGGTGAGTCCAGAAGCTTTCCTTGTTGATAATGTGCACACCTAACATATGGTACACAAATGGGCAGTTTGTTAGCATACAGACATCACCACCTATCTCTGAACACTGAACATATTTGGTTATCGGAAAAAGTCGTGCCGTACCTGAAGACACAGTCCATGTTTTCCCTCTCACCGTCTGCGGTGATCAGCTGCATATTGTCCCTGACAAGCATACCGACAGAGGAGCTTCAGTCCGCAAATGCGATCTCATAGTCGCATTGTTTGCAAGTGTCACAGTAATTTTGGTTGCCTTGCAATTCCCGACAATGTGAATCCCCGGGGGAACTATGTTCTCTTTTGTGGGCTTATATAAGGGATGAGGTCCCTGTAACAAGATAAAAAGCCTATCAGGAACGCTGTGAATTTTCAAAATTAGGCTCATGATGGAACACTGGAACCAAGATATCCACAGAAATTGCGTCGCGGCGAGGCCTAGTTCTTATCACGCGATGAAATGTGGCTGAAAATGGTACTCACCTTTGTGCAGTTCGTGCAGGGAGCATCACACTGGATCCATGTCAAGGCGCTCCCGGTGTCGATGTCAAGAAAATAGGGCCTTGCAGGATTGCCAATATCTACAGAAGTGTAGTACTGTCTGCATATTACAAGGTGAAGCAATCAGAAGAAGAACTATGCCATGTTAGTACTGAAATGAAAATCCACTGCATTCTTAATACATAACAGAATTGAAGAACAGGATTTTATCAAAGATTATCATGTCAACAGAAAGATTAATCTTAACACCGTTGACTTTGTGAGGTCGACGGTGTAAGTCTTTGCTTGTTGGTTTATACCAATAGCCACATGCCTATATCTAAATACAGGCTTGTGCTACTATTTTAATATGTGGATGGTTGAATATGCTTATAACCAAGCATGACAGAAAAGAAATGCAACATTCCAAGGAACAAATCCCTGTTGGGCAAGTTGGTTAATTACCTTGACTAATTACTGCAAGGAAGGATTCAACTCATTCATGTAAAATTATTCGTAAAAAACAACATGAAAGAAATCAAGAACAATCCGTATCTGTTGTTGTTTAATACAGAAATCAAGAACCAAGGTGAAAATTTGTTGAACAATCCCTATTTGTTGAACCAAGGTGAAAATTTGTTGAACCACAAAAAGAATCCAAGCATCGAAAAGGAGCAAATTGTGCCTTTAGGAGAAAGGGATTCGAATTCCTACACCGGCTCGGCTCGTCGCACACACCTCTCCGGTAGCACGGCCGTGGTCGAATCCGCCTTGACGCCGGCGGCCTTGGGCTTCAGGTGCAGCGGCAGCAGGAACGACGAGGCGCCCCCCTCACCTTTCATAACTGCTAGTAAACCCAGTAACTAACTTTATATACCAAAGTGTATGATTCTCAAGTTTAGCTGCACAGACAAAAACAGGGACAGAGAATGTGCACCTGAAACCTGATGGAGTTTGCTTCGGCATCCCTCTCAATGGCCAACCTAGAACATAATCATCAACCATGTGCGCCTCCCCCGTGTACTTCGCAAGCATCTAAAAAGCCAGTGTTTTCAAATTAAGTTTTTGGCAAACAAAATAGAACCCCTACAAACAAGCCAGTGTTTTCAAATTAAGTTTGGCAATAGACACAACTTTAAATCATCAGTAAGTACCAAAGCAGCCCCGGTGATGAAATGTATCAAAATAGTGAATGGTAGAGACCACAACCCCGGCGTTGAGTCATCCAAAGCAGCCTTACATGGCAGCAGCACCGGCACAAGAACGGCAACGACGCAAGCGCAATAGGCAGCAATCTCATAACAAAGGAGAGGACAGCCACCCAAGGTGTGGAGGCGGCCCAAGATCCACTATTATTTGCAACAAACCTTAACTGGCCAGCATCTAAAACAATTGCCATATCGGCAAGGAAGGAACAACCAACACAAAGACACATTAGTTTGTCCATACACACGCATATAAAACAAGCTGAGAAGGAATTAGCAAGCTATAGAAGTACATGTAGCCATTCGAAGAAAACAACTGCCTAGCAGATAGAATCAAAGATGCATGGACGGGCAAAAAAAAATGAATCACCGGTGCGTACCTCTCATACTACGAGACCTCTCGAATCAGACAAACCTGTCTGGGAGACGATGATGTTACAACCAACAGTGAGCAAGACCTGCAAAATAATAGATCGAGCCTACACATCAGCCCATGCTCAAAGAAGCGAGAACAACTGGAAGAAGGCAGATTGAGGAAGGGGAAAGGGAAACACATCGTCTGAGGAGAATGGATACGGCAGAGCCACCCTCTCCTCAACTAAGACTTCTCGACAAGCCAGATGGTGGGGTTACGACAACAGGGAAGGAGAGGAATGGAGCCAGGGAGGGGATGTGAGAAATTACCTTTGCCATGAGGAGTCACAGGTCGTCCTAGTCACCTATCCTGCTCCGCCCCGGATCTGCGTCTCCGGCACCGATGCCTCACCACCGCCCACCCTCGTTCTCATCTCTCGTCCTCTTCTTTGCTGCAACATCAAATTAGAAGATCCTTAGGCAGATCAATCTCTTAACCCACTTTAACATCTCCCAAAGATTGATCTCAAATTACAGCCAAATTCCGAAGTGCTTAGGACCAAATTCCTAAAACTTCTTAAGTATAGTAATACACATTGTAGCAAACCGACTGGACGACTTTGTTTGAACAATCTACCAAACAGTTCAGCAGTAACAGCATACAACTACAGTAAAGCATGGCATAATTCAGTTCTAATCTGCACGACTGGAACTACTCCAATTTCGGTCCTAATTTGTAGGTATACAGCATGCATCAGTGATCACGGAGCATACGGCCATAGCGAAGCAGGGGCGCAATGTAGTTCTGGACTAGATCTCGAACGAGTGCTAGTCTGTACTGGAGTAGCAAGATAGGCCAGCCGCCAGGCAGAGCAAAGTGGGGAGTAAACGCACGAACCTGTTGAGCGGCGAGGCGGACTTGGCCCAGAAGAAGAAGAAGAGGATGACGACCAGGAGGAGGACGACGTTGGAGAGGACCGACACGAGGCTGTACCTGGAACGCTCGAGGAGGAACCAGACGAGCGTGGCGCCCGCGACGCCCCCCGCGGAGGCGTTCCTCTGCCTCCAGAGGAGCAGGTCGGTGACTGGGCGAGGAGCGGCGGGGCAGGGTCAGTCAGCCTCGCAGATCGGCGGAATCGGGAGAGAGCAGACGAGGAGGAGGTGAGCGCGTGTTAGCGAGGATGCCTACCTGCGCCGCCGCCGAGGAGGGCGTGGAGGGGCCGGTGGTGCGTGGCGGCCATTGGGACCGGCGGGGCGGGCTAGGGTTTGGTGCGCAGCGAGGAGGACGAAGGCGAGGTCGGCATGGACTCCGAGAGCAGCATGGACGACGGAGAGGACGAAGGCGAGGTGGAGGGGCTAGCGTGGGGGAAGAAGGCAAACCAAGGCCTCTCCTTCCTCTTCTCCCCCCGTCTTCTTCCTCTTGTCCTCCTTCGGTGGCACCGGCGAGAGAGAGGAGGAGGAGGAAGGAGAGGAGGCGACGGAGGCTAGGAGGGAGGACGAATGGGAAGCGAGGAGGAGGTCGCTTGCGCGGGTGCGAAAGGTAGGTCAATCTGCACCAATCGTTCATGCAGGCTCCAGGGAAACCCTCCCTCTGCTCGATGGCCCCCATAGGCTCATGGACCCACCCGTCATCCTCCTCTAAAGCAGTTCCGAACGTGAAAAAAAATAAACGGCTGACCAGACGCCAGCAGCCAAGAAGAGCACTGTTGCAACCTTGGTAACTCTATCGGGCGGTCAAAATCGTCGCCCGTGAGTGTTGCCTCTGGATGGGCGGGTACTCTAGCATGGTTTATATGTTCGATATAGCGAATGTCGATCCAGTCTTAGAGTCAGAGATGTCCCTATCTCAACGCAAGCTTCCAAGGCTTTTGTCCCTACCGAGAGCTTCCCACGAGGAGGAATCATTCCCTTCTCTCTTTTTGATTGGTTTGGAGATAGCTAACAGCTCTTGGCACTCGGGGTGACCTAAACTTTTTTAGAGAACGAAAATAGGCAGCTAACCGCATCTAATCAAACTCTCTAATGGTTAGAGGAGGATAAATTATTCTCCTTTACCCGAAAAGTGAGGCCAAGTCTCTCAAATATACACGACGGATGTCTCGGAGACTAAAAGTTTTGCCCCCCTCCCCCTTCTCCCGCCCGAGTGGCCACCACTTCTTATCCCCGCCGCATATCCTCTCTGCCGCCATCGGGAACGACCCCGCTTGCCGACGGCACTAAGGAAGAAGTTTGGTATGAAAAACCTCCTCCAGGCCACCACACAGGCAACCATCACCGATGGCAAGGTCGATGGCAAGGCTGCTGCATCTCCGGCGAATGTAGGCCGCCCTCCCGTAACTCCATCCGTCGGCAAGCGAGCAAGGAAGGCGACTATGACTGCGTCAGCGCTCTCCTAGGAGTCGGCGAAGAAGACGAAGAAGGCGGCGGCTCCGATGCCTTCTCGTTGCCAGGCGCCTTGTACACTGTCTTCGGCCGCCATAGCTGCCACCAAGGGCCATGGCCGTCAAGTGGTTGATGAAATGACATCAATATGAAAATAATTAGACTTTTCATTTTGGCCGGTGCATTGTTTGATGATTGCTTGCGGCGTAGGTTGTTAAGCGTACCCCACTTGCTTGCATGGCATGCCACGTTGGATGGATTCGCTGGCCGAGGCACGTTTTGGACCAAGTTGCTCCCACCGGAGTGTCGATGGGTCAACTTTTCTTTATTTCCGTGAGCCCGTACGCTGAAATGCACATGCGTGCTAATTGTGCAGAATAGAAACACAATTTATAGTTGTTGGATGGTAGCACGTGAAAACGCAGGATCTTTTTCTTTTCAAAAAAAAAGAAGGTACATAGTACTCCCCCCGTTTCATAATGTAAGATGTTTTTTAACACTAGCGTAGTTTTAAAAAACGTTTTACATTGTGGAATGGAGGAAGTACAATTTTCAGACACAGAAACACAAGAAGAATCTTATGTATGAATGAGGCGAGGTCTGCATAGCCGCGGTCCAGTCTTCGCGTCGTTAACTAAAATTCAGATCCGGTTAGCCTGTCTTAAGGATTCGTTCCTATTAGCTGCAATATTGCATCATGTCTTTAGCATAATGACGATGCGGCCGCAGAATCACAGATGTCCCTGTCTCGCTGCAAGCGTCCAAGGCTTTTTTGTCCACTACCGAGAGCATCCCTCGAGAGGAATCATTCCCTTCTCTCTTTTTGATTGGTTTTGAGATAGCTAACGGCCCTTGGCACGCGGTAGCTGCACTCTCTTTTCAGTTAATCTGTTGACTAATTAAGCAGCATCTTTCTCTCTACCACAACCCTTACTTCTTCACAAGGGTATTAATAGGCCAGCATTCCAGCAATGTCAAGGACGATACGTACATTGCAAGCGTCACACCATGCAACTGCATCCACCGCCAGCGAGGGCACCTGGCACCCGCGGTTCAAGGCGGTGTGCTCTTCTCCAAGGTCACCTCTACTCTATCATGTTTCCGCATGTTCTAGTTTATATATTCATCTTGGAGTGCGGCGTTTCGGTACTCAGGCTCATCTGCACCTGTCCAAGAAACAAATCACAAAAAATTCAAAAAGAACTTCAAAAAATTCCAATCTTTTTTTGCATGGTAGACAATTTATCACGTGAGGTCCTCTCAAATTTTTAGTTCATTTGGACTTCTGAGAAGCTCTTAGCAAAAAAGACAAATCGGGTCAAAACAGTGCATGAACAGTAAACATTTTTACAGACCCCGAATTTGTCTTTTTTGCCAAGAGCTGCTCAGATGTCCAAATGATTTGATAATTAGAGCGTACCTCACGCATCAAATTATCTACCACACACAAATTTTTTGAAATATTTTGAATTTTGCTAGTATTTATTTTCAGTTTTTTCGTAAGGACGGGTGCAGCTGAGCCTGGGCTCAGAAGTGGATTACCGTTTATCTAATTTGTATCTTATATGTGGTGATGAGGATGGTTTTGCACTTGCGACGGCCTCCTCCATTTTTTTTGTATATGTGAATTCATGTTACTTGTTTGACATTAAGTCACGAGAAAATTCATCTTGTATCAATCATATATCGCAACAAACCAGACATAGCCTGGTTAACTATATTTGCTGTCAAGTTGCGAGAGTAGTCGTTTTGATGCCAAGCTACACTGGTCCTACTATTCTAAAACAAAAAAATATATATGTTGAACATTCAGAAAATTCTGACATAAGTCTGATCTGCATACCTGTAACATATGTCTTTATTTGTGAGTTGTGCCAAAAAATAAAAAATGTGGGTGTATAATAGTGGACAATACATCTTTATGGAACCATTTTGTTTTATTTTCTTTAGCTCTGAACAAATATTTTTTAATGAAATTTACAAGTATATATTTCATGGTGCATATGTACTTGTGAAAGAAGGTTTAAATGGTTTGAAACTTGTAAAAGTAGTTTTTTAAGTTTTGTAAATGAGGCCGAAGGGACCCGGTCCCCAGTGGCGGTGCCAGGGGTGTTTTGTGTAGTCAATTGACTACACAGGATTAAGGCCAAATCAGTAGAAAACGTCTGAAAAATAATATAGAATTAATCTAAATACAACTACTTGACATCACAACTTTGAACTCCTGGCTTCGCCACTGCCGGTCCCACTTTCATGATTTCCATCAAGTTGCCCCTTACCCCTTGTTCTCTTTTGCAGTTAAACAATCAGATTCATGCCTTGTCCGCGGCAAATATGTTACCAGTGTTTTGATGGACTCCACTAGCACGCGCCCGGCGAGGCGGATGGTTCATGCCACTTATGTTTCCCATGCTGAAGCCAGCAAAGGTATTACTTGATTTAGACTAAGAAAGTAAAAAAAAGTGTATGCATGTGCTTGTTAGAGAACATATTTGAATTGTTATCCCTTTGATTTTTTTTTGAATTTATTGATGCCGATATTTAAATGATATCCATTATCTAATGTAACCTATTCTTCAAAAGAATCTCAATATTATTGACACAAAAAATAATCTATCATATCTTTAATTTCAATTCAAAGTTCAATCTGTACTTTGAGTAACAAAGGAAAAAGGAAAGTTGTTATTCATATAAATCCATCTTTTTCTTCCTCTCGACAGATACCATATTTGTTCTGGTGGTTGCAGGGTCGTTCAATATATTTATCTAGGATTATTTAGTGAGCATATGTACTATATTTTTCTTGTTGGTATCCTAGTACCAGTCTTCCAAAACATGTCCACTAATTTTTCGTCCCGTCAACCCTCCTTCTTTAGATTCACAATTGCGCACGAGCATATGACGCCCTTGGGATAGTGGCGCCAGTAGCCAACGTGCTTTTCTTTGGAGGAGCTAACATGCTTGTAGTTGAGTAGGGCAAAATTTCCCTCTAGGGCTCCACCTTGCGATAGTGCTGAGTCATGCTAGATGCCAAAAAAAACACTAATGTGGTGGTGTAACTTACTTGTCCAAAATTGCTTGTCGCTCAAGCGGATGTATTTAGCATTAAAAAATGTCTAGATACATCCATTTCAACGACAACTAATTCTGGACGGAGGTGGTATGAAATTAACAAAACTTAGTTACAACAAATTAAACTAACCTCCTCTGTGTTGGGAACTTTAGTTCCTAAACTTGTAAAAGTACTAAGCACATGCTCTAGCCATGCATTGAGAGTGGTCTAAGTAAATTGGGTTAACATGAATATTCATTTCTGAACCGAGACTCATCCTGGTGAACAGTAAATTAAAAAAAACTAGAAATTTTTGGAAAAACCCTAATTTTTTTTTGCATGAAAGATGTTCAAGTGTGTGATGTCCGGGCAAAATTTCACCATGTTCAGACATCTAAGGAGCTCCTGGCAAAAAAAAGACAAAATCAGTCCAACACTACGTGAACAATACACTTTTTCACATACCCCAAATTTATCCTTTTTACTGAGAGCTACTCAAATGTCCAAACACAGTGAAATTTGGCACATACACCATGCACTTGAACATCTTCCATGTAAAAAAAATCAGACTAGTATTTTTTTTATATTACTCTTCACCCACAGAAGCAGATGCACCCGAGAGCCGAAACGCCTCGTCTAGGTTAACATCCAAACTATACCTAGAGCTTAATAATCACTCCATGGGTGCTGGTACAATATTCTCAAAGGTAAGACTTCTAAAATATGTTTTTAATAAATTGAAACCACATGCATATACAATCCATGTAGTTTTCCAATATCACTACACAATGATTCTCAATGATATTATTATCGATGAAAGTCACGCCATTAGTTTATTTGCTGAATTCCTTTGTCAACTTTCCCCAATCTCAAGCTATTTCTGTCAGGATGTTGTATGTGTGACTATTAGCCACATGTTGATCGATCATCTTGTTACCATGATAAAAAATAAATGATTTCACTTTGATTAGCATGTTAAGTCAAGATTTGAATGGGCGGTAAGCTCCTCTGTTCGATGATCACATAACCACCTACCAAGCATGAAACCTAAAAAACCTACTATCAATCTAGTCCTCCTATAAAAGCACGAGTGAAGTAGATTCAAACCATCTCAGCTGTCAAACCACGTAATCTAATTGTCCAAATTGCCTCAATGTTGAGTACCTCCACATTTAGCATGCAGTTAATGACCTTCCTAGTATCAACGTTGATGCCAAACATGTAATTAAAATCCTACCTAATAGAGACATGAAATTAATATTCCACGTAACATCCATGCACATTGCATGTACACAGTTACTAGTTGTTTGTACTATCTTAGTGCCTTAGAGGACTTTTAACTTCTCAATTCCATCCTTTAAATACTCTTAAAGTACTGAGTACAATGCTTACATGACTTTTTCCATTCAATCAATTTCGAAAAATGATAATTAGTATTGAAACTACTTTGGTTACTAGTTGCAATATTTTGTTCAATATTGTATGGAATAAAGAATTTCTCATCAGTACCGGGCAAGGTATTTCCCTTGCCACTAGAGTTCCCTGGGATATTGCACGAATTCTAACATAATAAGCAAAAAAGAATGAGAGGTATGTGAAAAATGGTAAAGGATGTTCTAGCTAAAGCTGTGTTTTGATGGTGGTTACTGTGGATTCCTGCATTCTTTATCTATTTAAGGAAAATTCATTTTTACTTAATGCCTTGTAGTGCATGTGTCATGTGAACTTGTGATGTTTTCTACTATATTGAATTTCATGGTGAGTATATTTCACTATAACTGCAGGGCTACAAACCAATCAGATGAAAGAGGAGACTCAGATCACCAAACAACCTGATAAGCCACTTTACCTTGATGATTACGAAGTGATTTCCAAGGCAAACATTTAATTCTATAGTGATTCCATTTACTTTTCGAGGAAAATATTTCTACAATTATAATGAATAATTGACCGCCTTTCAATTTGTTACTAACCATGCCAGTCAATATTTCCACCAGGTTCCAGGTGTAGATTTGCCGAATCTAATTTATCAAGTAAGGGAAATGCTAAGATCAATGAATGATGGGGAGATTAGCATCTCAACATACAACACTGCTTGGGTTGCCCTAGTGTCGAGGCTAGATGGTGGCGATGGACCACAATTCATGACGTCCGTCAAGTGGATCATCAACAACCAGTTACCTGACAACTCTTGGGGTGATGCATCTTTGTTCTCTGCCTATGACCGGATGATGAACACTCTTGCTTGTGTTGTAGCACTGACAAAGTGGTCTCTTGAACCTATAAAATGCAAGAGAGGTAGTGTAAAGTCACATATACAGTCTATTTTCAAATAGTCAACTAATCATTGATGGACCCATATGCTTTAATACTAACCATTTGGTTTTTAGGACTCGCATTTATTGAGGAGAACATGTGGAGGTTAACGAAGGAAGATCTAGAGCCAATGCCCGTTGGTTTTGAGATTGCATTCCCTTCTCTCATAGAAGCAGCTAGGAGCCAAGGGATTGAATTTCCATATGACCACCCTGCTTTGAAGAGCATATATGCTAACAGAGAAGTGAAGCTTAGGATGTACACATCATGTCGAACTAATCTAGTTGTGGAACAAGATGCATCACTTTTTCCTTTGTTTCCATAAGGAGATTTTTCCTCCTTATTAATTTCTTATGGTCCTACAATGTAGGATTCCAAAGGATATAATGCATAACATTCCGACATCACTTCTATATAGTATCGAAGGAATGCCTGGATTGGACTGGCAAAAGCTTTTGAAGCTACAGTCCTGTGATGGCTCCTTCTTGTGTTCTCCTTCAGCTAATGCTTACGCTCTTATGCAAACTGGCGACAACAAATGCTTTGAGTATATCAACATGATAGTCAAGAAATTTAACGAGGCGGTAAGATGTCCATAGCATCAAATTGATTAAATTTTGTGATGCACACTCTCTTCAATGCTATTTGTAATTTGTGGTCCCACCTTGTTTATCTTGGCCATTTTCAGTTCCCAATGTTTACCCTGTTGATCTTCTTGAGCACCTCTGGGCTGTTGATCGGCTGGAGCGTCTTGGGATCTCACGATACTTTGAGCGAGAGATTGAATATTGCATGGACTATGTCAAAAGGTTTTTAACTATATATATATATATTTTGTTAGTACATTTTTTCTATTTCGGGACCGTGGCATGGTAATGCTAGACTTGAGGCACTTTATGAGGAAAGAGTTATTTACCTCCCTTTTCACTATGTAGGTATTGGACAGAAGAAGGGATTTGCTGGGCTAGAAATTCTAATGTAATGGATTTGGATGACACGTCTATGGCTTTTCGACTACTGCGACTACATGGATATAATGTCTCCCCATATAGAACACAATTTTCTCTCTTACATTAACAATGCAATTACATTTCCTGGTAACAATGTTGTACTTACTCTGTATATTTATCCAGTTTTTTGCGCCAATTTTTATTATTATACAGGTGTGTTTAAGCATTTTGAGAAGGGTGGGGAGTTTTTTTGTTTACTTGGACAATCGACTCAGGCAGTCACTGGGTTGTATAACCTGAATAGGGCCGCTCAAATAAGTTTTCCTGGAGAGGATATCTTGCAGCATGCTAGGGCTTTTTCATATGAGTATCTTAGAGAAAGAGAAGTCCAGGGCACAATTTGTGATAAGTGGATCATTTCTAAGGATTTGCCTGGTGAGGTAATCAAACAAGTGCTAGTACTAGGGGTTTATTCTTCATAACCTTTTTATTATTCGTACTGCCTGAACAAATATAGAAGTATCAAGAATTTAGATAGAATCGATGTATCATTAGGTGGATTTGCACAATGAAACATTAAGTGAGAGTGTTCACAACATTGCACCTGGACGTGAGACAAAATAGATTGTTCTAATACAGAATATAATTGCTTGCAAGTATACTCTTGTGAAATGCGAGTATATCTCTAAGATTCATGTCAGTTTCTTAGTAATATCTCTTGTTCTTTTACCATTTCTATTTTTTAGAAAGTCTGAAGCACATGTATTATCTTCTTTATATAAAAAATTAACTTCTCTAGATGTAAGCAGAAGTAATGTTGTTGATTAGTAGGTACAATACATGCTGGACTTCCCTTGGTATGCAAACTTGCCTCGTTAGAAGCAAGAACCTATCTAGATCAATATGGTGGTAGTGATGATGTATGGATTGGAAAGACATTATACAGGTAACATTTACTACTATATTTCAAATTTAAACAGTTGTGTGTGGCATATTTCTTTAGTGGGAATAACGAAAAAATCCCATAAATAATGAATCGCTTTTTGGCAGGATGCCACTTGTGAATAATAATACCTATATGGAGTTGGCAAGACATGATTTCAACCGTTGCCAAGTTCTACATCAGCTTGAGTGGCATGGTTTGCAAAAGTATATAATAGTCCCACACACTTTTTATTTTCTCTTACCTTATTTTCCTACATGAACTTAGCTTAAGAATGATAAAATTATTTGGCATTATATTTTGTAGATGGTTTACTAGGAGTGGCCTCAAGGTTTTTTAGGTGGCACCAAAAGATGTTTTAAGAACTTATTTTTTAGCCGCTGCCAGCATTTTTTAACCAAGCCGTGCCAATGAGCGATTTGCATGGACAACAGTTTCAGTGCTTGCCAACACTATTTCTACGCACCTTCGTAGCAATTTGATGAGAAAGGAAAGGATGGTACAATTTCTACAGCGTCGCCCCTATGAAGAAAATGACGACCCATCGTGGTGAGCATATCAACCAAGCATGACCGAGCATTCCAGTCCAATATTGAATCAATGTGCCACATGATAATGTTTTGCATGGGTCGCTTTGGTTTTAGGTCTCTGACTAAGAAATATGGCAACACATATGATAATACGATAGTTGCATTGGCTTAGTTGGACTTGGGATGATGTCCTCATGTTTAAAATTATACTCCCTCTATTCCCTAACATAAGACATTTTGCAAGCTAACATAGCTTGCAAAAACATCTTATATTGTGGGACGGAGGGAGTACTAAAAATGGGTGTTGTGATCAAATCAGCACCACTTCTATACTTCATAGATTATGACATCATGCAACTTTTAATTTGTAAACATATAGTAAACACGATCAATTATGACATTATTTCATATCAAACATGCTTCATACTGTACAAGAAAAGTTTGTGCATATGCCATCACTTATTTAATCATTGGATTCAATACCTAAATAATACATTTGTGTACGTTAAACTGCTCTAGATCAATATTTATGCAAATTCAGTAAAATGTAGTGATCTAACAAAGCATGCATTCAGGCTTAAAGGAAATATGAAAGACGAATTTCTTGCGAGTGCACTTCAACAACTTATTGATGCATTAGCGCAAGAGGCACTACCTTCTTGCGAAGGACCAAACTAAATCCACAATCTCTTACAATGTGCTGTAAGTTAAAAAAGAGCTGCCCGATTTGCAAGTTATTACAACATCTTATCAAACATACATTCTAATATTATTCTTTGAACTTCTGGTGGAACTAGTTATTACAATGTTATATCAGATATAAGTTCTAATACAATTCTTTGTACTTTTAGTGGAACGAATGGATGATGGAACAGATAAACACTTATGATGACAAGTATACAAAATCTAGTATTATGCAACAAGGGCCATGCCTGGTTAACAGAAAACAAACATGCTTGCTTCTTGTTAAAGTTATTGAGATTTGTGCTGGACTAACTGTTGAAGTGCCATCCATGATGAATAGCATGCATGGTGCTCGATTCATTCAACTTGCATCCTCTATTTGTGACGATCTTCACCATAAGCAGTTACTTTCTCAGGTAAACCCCTACTATTTAATGCCACATCATGTGTGATACCAGAATTATTACATTATTTCCCTCTAGAATGAATACGAAATGTAATATGGTTGGGTATGTGCATCTTAGGACATAGCAGCCGGGGGTTACCTGCAATGGATGCACCTTCCATGTCAAGCCTTGCAAGCTACTCTTAAACTTAAGGGATATGCTTTTAACCATCAAACTCTCAAGATAGATTTTGAGAAAAATAGAAAATTACAAGCAATTGTTCTTAACTTTTTTTTGTGTTGTTAGACATGAAGTGTTGCTCCTGGTACTTTGTTGAATCAACAGACATCATTTGTGTTCAATTTTTTTTAGTATTGGCGTAATGTGAAATATGCAGTGTTAATATATTTTAGATTTGATTTTGGTTGATTATATGCTAACTCAATTATATTATTTTGTTTGTTTATGATGTGTAACTTAAGAAAATCAACAATAGATCTATTTTTTCATTTGATATGCCAAACATATAACATGTTTGCGTTCTTTTACACTTCCTATATTGGTCTACAACTATACAATAATGCATGGTTTGGTGCTGGTTTTGGCTCATAACTTATCTATGTCTTCTGCTAATTTCAGCTATGTAATCTATAATTTCAGTATTAAACAAGCCCTTCATATTGTCATACAAATCATTTAATTAAGAATTTCGATGTCCTAGCTTACATTGACCTGGCAGCTTGAGAAGCTACAGAATTATAAACATGAACCCGTAGATTATAAATGACTAAAAGGTTGTTATAAGGATGGATGCCTTTTAAGGAAGAGAGTAAATTTGTTGAACTGCACATCTTATTTCCATAAAACGGCCCCTGTGCATATGGAGCATTTTTAGTAATTATATAACTTGAGAATCAAATTACATACATACATGCAAATAGTAGAAGTCAACATCAAATTAAGTCACGACAAAGCACAACTTGTACTTCTAATGCGTATTAAAACTAACCCGTTTGGTTTGTTATGTCTAGTAAGTTTAATCTTTCCATTTTTACTTTATTGCCTCCACCATATAAAAAATATGTATTTATACAAATGAAAACAATTGAGAATTTCCATAGAAAATAGATAAAGAAGTTAACGACTTAACATCTCCCATCCTCCTCTAAAGCAAAAGTAATTTCAAATTAAGCCGTACGGACGTGATCCACCTTCTTTGTTGGAATTTCATATTAGGGCATGGGAGGAGGGAGCAAGATAGTTTTAATTGGTTTAACTAGACTTTTGTTCTTTGTCCATGTAGTATGCTGACTATTTAGGGTCACTAGTGATTGGGTGGCACCGCTTGAGAGGAAGTTGTGCGCACGTTTCCATTAAAAAAATACAGAGTCCTCGCCGTCTAAAAAACATCTCAGAAAAAAATCCTCACCTTCATCTAAAAAAGAAGTAAAAAAGAAAAAAGAAAAAAATTACCACTGCAGCCTACCAGCGAGTGCCACTTTGAACAACCATCCATTTAGAAAATACCAGAGGTCCTCACCTCCATCTAAAAAAATACATTTAAAAAATTATCCACGCCTTCGTCTAAATAAAATTCAAAAAGATTTCTCACCGCGGCCAACCAGTTTGCGCCACGTGGCATAGCTGGTTGGCCGCCCTTCATGCGTACCTTAATGGGTTTAATATCTTGTGTATTTTTCTAGATTCGCGTATTTTAAGCCCTAGTTTGGGTGATATGTGTCATCGGCTAGCTATCGGCATTGGCGGCGCCATAGATACTTTTCGTCCTAATGCCTATGGGTCACCCAACTTGCCAGAGAAACGTTGATGACAAATTATATTTTTTATTATCATGCTTCAATGTTTATAACCATTCGACTAATGATGTGATTTATAGGACAACGAAAAAAACAAGGTAATAATATACCGCATTGATTAAAAAGTTGAGTCTGACATGCAAGAACTTGCTCAATATCATCTCCAGAGGTGTGATGATACAACTAATAACAGCAAGACAAAGCAAACCTTCATGGATGTTGTTAAAACATGCTACTACGCTGCTAATTGCCCGCAACATATGGTTGATAAGCATGTCTCAAGAGTTATTTTTGAGCGTGTTATTTGAAACAGATTTTTTTTGCGGGTACTTTGAAACAGAATTGACCTCCGTGTATCATTTGCAGTGATAATTTGTACAAACAGAAATAATGTAAGTAGTGATAGATGAGTGTATAAGCAGCTGTGTGCTCGCATAATTTTTGTGTTCATTTGTTTGCACAAGGCCACACCCTTGCACCCTTTAGAACTGATTTATCGGCCATGGTTACAAGAGAGCAAGCACTCGTTTTCTTTTGACAGGAAGGAGGGACTCCTTGCGAACCAGTCCTAACATTTGTCTTATGGTTTCTGAGCAATGTTCTGCTAAGGAACTAGAAAATATTGGTTCGTGAAAAGATAAATTCGAAAATAATAGTAGGATTATCATAATCCACGACATGGTGCCAAAAGAAGTCTTAAGTCCAAATGATGAATTACAAAGGAGAAAGATTACCATAACCCATGGCACGATACCAAATGCAGTCTTAAGTCTGAAGATGTCAGACGTAGCATGTCCTCCACATTGGCTTTAATGTCAATAAAAAGACTGCCACAAGACATCCCTGGCAGATCGAGGGCAGTGCTGGACTTGCAAGCAAAAATTTGTTAGCTAATGTTTTTACACAAGCCAATATTCGGCAATACTGAAACTTACCAAAAAGAATGGACAACTTGAAGGTTGCCAAATTTAGCAACCAACCAGTAGGTTCGCCCAAACATTTGGCATTCCAATATCAAACCAGCTGGTTGCCTGTCAATCCGTGGTATGCTGCCACGTGTCACACACTGTCAACACTGAACACTCAAAAGTGATAAAAAGGGCCGGAAAAGCTAGAACATGGGAACACCCCACATACTTCATCTCTAAATAGAAAAAACGAAGCACATAGTTGAGCCGCGCTATCAGGCATGCAGAACCAAAATGGTGGCAATAGCAGTAGAAAACTGTTCTTGCCCCCAGTCGCTAAACTACAGACAACAGATATGAAACAAAGCCAGAAGCAGAATCCCCCTTTGATGCGGTTGGCCTGAAGGACCCAGGGAGACGCTGCCACATCAAAGACTGGCCTGAAAGTTACCTTGAGGCCTCTTCCAACTTAATTGCACGCCACTTGTTGCACTTGTGCATGCGTTACACCTACTTTGAAACCTGTTAAGGCGTAATAAGTTTAACGTACCAACCATTAGGATGCCAGAGACAAGGCAACTGGAGGTTCTCATCAGATGCAGTGTATCTTGAAGAAATCAAGAAAGCAGGGAGACACATCGGTTAACCTTTTTTTTAGAAAGACACATGTAACTTAATTCATTCTCAAAACCATTACAGGTACATTGCTTTGGATCTAAGATTCAAGAAATAACAAAATAGCTCTCACAACTAAGAATTATAACAAAATATCTTGAAGACATTTTCTCCATGCTATCAATCTTTGCAAGATGAAATGCCGCCTTGACTTCAGTAAAGAGACTGCAGTTGGACGGGAGCAACATTACTGCTACTCATTCACATGCACAGACTCAATTACCAATAAAGGTGTCTGAAAGGCCCTTGAGCCAGCCATCCAAAAAGATGGGAAGCCGCGAGCGACGAGTGTGCTTGGGCCGGGGATTATTCCCTAGAAGTGCAGGTCGTTGAATAACAAAAACTTCACCAAAATGTCGTGGAAAGATTCCAACTACACACAGATCAAACCAACAAAAGCAACATGTGACACAATAACATAAACTCATCAGATTCGAAATATCAAATCTGTGAGGACACCAAACTCTCTATCTTCGTGGCACCGCCACAAAGAACTAGAGTAACCGGTGTGCCTAGTCATGCCTTCTTGAGGGATACCAGCATTGGTCGTGGGCTTTTGTCATGTTCGAATCGCAAGCTGCCTTCCAAGCTCCAGCGTTGCTCCAAGGTCCTCACGAATTCATCCATGACTTCTCCAAGATGAAGGACTATTATCGGCTCAAATATGGCTCTGGTCACACTAGCAAACCTGCTTGGGACCACAAGTGCGCTGTCCAGACCGACAAAAGGGTTGTTCGCCTGCATCTCAGTGATTGAAAACGAGGCTTCATCTTGGATGATCTCCCTCAGCTCTTTGTTGGAAGGTTCATACACAGGCAAATAGAAAGAGTCACACTTTGCTTTGTCGATTACACCCGGTCAAAAGCATACCAAAATATCCGGAGGTCAAATACTCAGCGTTTGTTATAAAATTATAAAAATGCATTGCTAGAAAATATTGTACCTCTGAGACCATGACGCTTAGAATCTGAGCTACGAATACGCAGAGGTGAGAGAATTCGGGGGTGACTACATCAGAATCCCTCCCTACAAGGGAAACAACCATCCGGCCTCCTGGGATCATTTCTTTGGCCCTCAGCTTAAGGAAACATGTAAAATCTTTTCTGAACTATTGTGCATAAGCCTGAAGGACCATAGGACGCCTTTCAAGCCTTGTATGCTCATCAATGTTATACGCCGGGATCTGGTTCCTTATTAGATCTTCAGGAGCCTGTAGAGATGAGGTTTTGCTTACAAAACCAACTAGAAAAGCAATCGATCAATCCAACGAGCAGTTTTAAACACACACCTTGGAGAGCCAATGCAGGCTGTTGGACGAGAAGACAAGATGCAAGGAACCACTAGTGAAGAGCCTCTCGTAAAACGACCCCGGTAAAACACCGGTCATGACAATGGTATCGTTGCTGCTTCGGCGTAGCGTGACTAGGTTCTTCACCACAATGTTGAAGTCGTTGTCAGGCAGGTCGTTGAGAAGCACAGACACTTCAGGAGGTGGCTGTAAGAACTGGTGGCAGTGATTGTGGATGGCCTCGACGGCGATCGAGACTAGCGCTATCGCGTTTGGACCAGAGGAGCAACCCAGGTCCGCAATCACCATCTTTGTGGGCAAGAAGGTGCTAGTGCCGGGGCATAAATCAATGACGGCCGCTTCTATCAGGGGCTTCATCCTCTTCTGCTCACCATTCTGTAATCGAGGTGCAGTGTTCTTTATCAAATGTGATCTTTATAATGTTCTCATTCTTCTTTAAACTAGCAAAGTGGCCAGCTCGATGTGCGGGCTAGGATTTTACAAATGCAATTTATGTAGTCTATATTAGCCCTATGTGTTGAGAATATATGTTTGGTTTGCCTATAGAAAATTTGGGTCAAAATTGGTTACAGTTACTAAATGATGCTTTTAATGCAATTTGTGTAGTCTATATTAGCCCTTTGCATTGAGAATATATGTTTGGTTTGCCTACAGAAAATTTGTGTCAAATTTGGTTACAGTTACAAAATGAAGCTTTTTCATAAGCAAAAGTTCGTCTTAGATATATTTCCTTTTCTTGTTGACATTTGGACATATATATTTCACATTAATCATGTACCTACATGTTATGCACATTACAGTAAATATATTTCTTCATTATTGAATCCATTGCTCAATTAATTTTTATTTATTTTGAATATATATGTTTCACATTAATCATGCACCTACATGTTATATAATAAGTATGTGTTACTCGTTTTTGTAGGCATAGACAAATTTCTTAGGAGCTATGTAGAAATTACATATTTACCTATAGTTGTCGACATGTGTACAAATAATATTTGCTAGTTATGTATATATGGAAATTAATGAAATTATGGTTATTTACATGCATTTCACTAGTCTGCTTGGCCTTAACCTATATGCAAAGAGATCTTAAGGTAAAACAATTGTTCTAGTAGAAACACAATCAGGGGCATTAAAGTTGTAAGTTCGTATGGCTCCATCAGATTGTTATTTGTTTTATCAATGTTTCAATGATCATCACAGTTATTTACTGGAGATATACCATTCAGATTAGGCTTCTGGAAACCTACATATGGATTCATGTAATCATGTTGTATTGATAACTCCTGAGCTTTTCATATTGGCGCATTAAAGAATTTGTGAAGGGTGTCTGATCAGGCAATACCTATTATGAGCTAGTAGTATTTACAGTGCTTTCCAAACAGAAGTATCACTTTTAGTGATATTTAGGTTTAACCCATCAAATGGGAAATCAAACAAAAGATACGTAAATCCATCATGTAAAGTACCATCACTACCAACCAACTCCATAGTCCATACGTATGATACGTTTTGGCGAATTCATATAGCCATATAATGTAGCTTGGTCTTTTCACTTTTTTTTCTGAAAATCAAAAAAGATGTACTGATCCTTAGAGATCCATGCTTGGGTACAATGTAACTTAAAGAGTTATGTAATGCATGAAACAGACCTTGGGAAATAAAAGAAGGCACGCATCTGAAAAACTACCACTTTTTAGCAGACTACTGATTTATTTTGGTTTTTGCAAAATACATAAAGTAATTGCCCTTTAAAGCTTATAAATAAAAATGACTAACCAATCTCCTGCAAACTATGGGACAAAATATGTAAGGATGAAATACATGATTTTCCAATGATATCTTTAAACTCTACCCAGTAATCAAATTCCTAGCTGATGAGGTTTGTATTGAATGATTTAAATCAATAATTCAGTGATAATTGGTACAAGATAACTAAAATCAAGGATGTAGGTTTGTAACTCTAATATCATATAGATAAAAAATTAAGTATAGTTTAATATTGGCTCCTCCATGGTGAAGGAATTTCACATGTTCTAGTTGTAACAATAGCATAAGTTGCATAAAATTAACACTTATGAGGCGCTCTGTGTACTGTTATTTACTCTATGAATATTATGTGTTAACACTACTTTGTGAACAGGGGTTATAACCACTATTATATATGTATTATTTGATCAATCTCGTAAAATAGGTGCAGAGATGTGAAGTAATCCAAAAGGAAAACTCGCAGTTTTTCATTATAAACAGATTTTTTTCTTGTTCACAAAAGCGAGAAGTACATGTCAATAACTATAAAAGAGAGAAGAGAGTGCGTAGTTTTCTAGGATGCAGACTAAACTATTATGTATAAATCACATAGCTCGATAGTTTCTGTGTTAACCAACTAACAAAGCATTGAGATCTGCATACATATGTAGATGTCGTTTAAGTGGTTAGACCTTCCTTGGTGATTTTAGAAACAAAACAATAGCTCTTGGACTACCATGGATGGCTTGCAAACCTGACTGGTGTACTGTAATGAAGAGAGGGGTACCAAGGTTTAATTATGTCACTGTTGTCATATAATGATGTAGTTCCGTATTTCATTGTACCGTACAACAAAAGTGTGATACAATTGCCATCGTTATCAAAGCAATTAGCATAAATGAAATTTAAATATTATTTGAGCTGGGTAGGCAAGTGCGACCTTTGATGAAATTGTGAGGTGAAAGGAAAAACTGAAAAGAAACTATGTATCAACTGAAAAGGAGAAAAGACCATCATATACCCCTGGCTTGTAAACACATTCAAATATTGGTTGATGTATATAAGGAATTTTGCTTTATATCGTACTAAAGAACAGAGGTTCGGATGGGATCATCATCTTTTTATCAGGCTCCCACAATCAATAACATGAGGCAGAAATGTTTTGCTATAACTGAAATACTACTGATATCCCTAATCAGACATAAGTTAAAAGTGCAGCTTAGCTTGGTGATGAAGGATCTAGGGTAATCATGGCACCAACAGGAAAAATTGTGCTGGCCTTGTACAAAGTAACCGCATGGCCAAAGACACACGTCTAAGGCGCTCCATGGATGGAAGGATTGAACTGGCCTCAACATGCGCGTAGATAGAAAGCAACAAAGCTGATTAGTTCTTCCTATGCAAAGCTAACCACGCTACCTAAAACTTAGGTCTTACTCATATATTAACTCTGCCTACTATAAAAATTGTGATTAATTTGTGGTCGGCCAGAAATACACATGCATCCGTAACTTGGTCTAGCTAGATGATTGATTAGCCGCCGAGCGAAAACACGCATGCACGTAAACTTGGTCTCACACCTGAATTAACTCTTTCAGCCATAGCACGTATGTACGCACGTATACGGTACAGTTAGCAAGCTGATTGATTTGCGGCCGGCCGGAAACACACACATGCGAAAACAAAACTTGGTCTCTCGTGGGAATTCTCTCCGTTCAGAGCATTGATTGGCAGCTGTCCTTCTACAGAGTACGTCCGAGCAGATGCGCAAGTAATAGACCGAGCTATGAGAAGGGTATATGGCAATTGATGGGACGGACGTTGTACCATGGGGCGAAGGAAAAATGGAGTCTTGCGCAGCGCAGAAAGAGGAATTCGATTTCTTTTAGGTGTTCGCTTTTTTTTTTGAACTCTCTTTTAGGTGTTCGCTTGATGGAGGAAAGAAGATAGACCTAGACTTGTACGTAGAAAAGGATCATACAAAGAAAAAAAAAATCTAGGGCATATGATGTCTTCACGGAGTATTATATAAAAAAAAAAAACTAATCTGGGTTTAATGTCTCCACGGGTGGGCATTGAAGGGGAAATCCATGGACTATCATTGATTAATTAACAAAATTGATGGCTGGATGTTTTCTATTTATTTTGGTAATGTCTAGCCTAATTCTCTTTTTCTAGTTAACCTGCCAATTACTTTATATATATAATATATTTTCTTAATAAAGTTAGATGTTATATAAATAAAGCTTGATACGATTGTATATCATTTGGAAAATAAATATGTCTTCCTGAAAGTCATTCATATGTAATTATATACTCTATACCTATATCCTAGTAAAATTTAATGATTATAATAAGGGTCCGTCTACAGCTTGGTCGATGCAGAAAATCTTTATTTCTCAGTTGACTTTTACCTTTTGTTCGTCCCGATCAAAAAGGTATTCATCTTGGTATAATAATGTACTCATATATATTGCAAATAAAGTAGAACGATCTGACTATTGTTGGTTGGCTGAGAAAACATTATTTCTTAGTTGACTTTACCAATTTTTCATACATATCTAAAAATATGTTCATGCGCGTCCATGCATCAATTTAGTCATCTAGTGAAAAAACAATTGTAGACAAGTTTATCAGTTACAAAAGTGGGGAATCTGACATGAATGTAAATGTTGGATTGAGAACTCTCACCGACCGGGAAATAAGGGACTCTCAGGTGACTCAGAATTAGCAAATATATACCTAGGAAGGGTAAGGTTGTGCTATTTTCCATTGTCTAGGTATGTTGTTTGTAAAAGGAAATATATGTCCCTATATTACTGTACATTGTGCAGAGATCAGACTTGCATCCCGATAATAAATTTCCTACCGATACGTGGATGATGCAGATGGGATGCTGATGCTTCCCAGATGTATACATCATTCATAATCTTATGGTACATATGAAATAGTTGATAGAACATAGAGCTTTTGCTACCTTGGATAGACCTTTTACAATCCTTTTCGCAGTTATTAGCAAGGTGAACAGTAAATCCTTTCCAACGTACATGTGTTCAAGCCAGCTACTGGTAATGGAAAATTCAAGCATGCAATGAGGACTTACCAAAGGTATGTGCCAGTTCGTCTTTGCTAGATGCCAGGGGCAAGTGACGCTCCAGTCTTACAGCTTGCAAGGCATGCGTCTTATACGCCATGTGCAAGATCTGCTTCTTGTAGCTTGGCAATCAATGCTTGCCACGCCGCTCATGTAACTGTAGCTTGGGAAGATCTGCAACGTTATGGCTTCGTCTGTGGCCACCGCCTAAGAGATTATTGCTCGCCATGCCCCTCATGTAACTGTAGCTTGGGAAGATCTGCGACGTCGTGGCCTCGTCTGTGGCCGCCGCCTAATAGATCATATGAAGACATGATGCCTCTTTTCCAACACGTCCCTGGAACACCACCACACGAAGGCTAAGGGTAGGCGGTTAGGCCGCCCTGTGGCGGCAGCCCCGCAGGCTGTGCGTCGCCGAGCTTCTAGTCCCGCCACGTCAGATTGTTTTGCCCCGTGTGGGAGGAGGAGGTCTCTGCCGTCACGGCAAAGTCCCGGAGAAATCCTGAAAGTCAGCGAGGTTATCACCACATTCATTGGGGTCTGGAGGATTATGCCACTGCCCTTGCTGGACCAAGAGATCCTTGTTGTAGAGTGAAAGTAAAGGAACAAATGAAGAGTCCAAATGATCCACTAGTTCCATTGCAATGTGGGAAACCCACTTATATACATGGTGAAGGGGTGTGTTGGGGAGACACCTCTTCCCCAACAGACATCTTCTGGGAGGCATCCCTCCCATACAATTGATCACATATTTCTATTTCTCAACACTCCCCCTTGATCAATTTGTTATATGTATATTGCAAACTGAAAACTACTCCAAAAACCCCGTGGGGAAAATTGAGGAGAAACCTTATAATAATATGCCATCAAAAACTCCTTTAAAACCCAGTGGAAAAAATATAAGGAGAAACCAATATGGCATATATCCGCACTTGTATTTATATTGTCTCGTTAAAAACCTTATATGAGAAACCATCATGGAAAACTCATAAAGGGAAAAAGAGTACAATATGAGTGATTTGAGGATCACCAACGGGTTATAACTTGGGATTTTATTCCCCCTGAACTTTGCAAACCTCAAGAATATCTCATACCAATTCCACGAACCTAGTTCTGGAATGTAAACATTGATAGAGATATTGTGAATATCACAATAATCTGTTTGCATATTATCCTATTACATTTCTGTAATTCACAAGGATAAATATAACCCATAAGCAATACAAGTGACATTATCTTGGTAGATAATGATAATCTCCACAGGATTCACATGTGGCCAATCATTCTATGAAGTCATCCACATTTTCTTATGCTTCAAATGAAATAGAATGATCATTGGAAGGACTCATTTAGAGTCTATTCTTAATACTTCCTTCAAAGTACTCTTCCAGCAAACGATATGGCATTGTGGGATCAGATAATTAGCCACTATCAATATATCAAACCATGGTCCCATCTTGATTTTCCGAATGAAATTGATCAAGACCCTTCGTGCTCTGGATATATCCCAGGATATTCCTTACACAAACCTTATACCTTTCAGGGAATTGCACTCTCAATAAATTGCCAAAAACTATAGTGTCAGGCCTGACATATTTTGCAAGATATATGAGTGCTTCGATGGTATTTAGATATGGCAATTCATGCTCCTCTATCACTTCACCATCTGCCCTATGTCTCAAGGATTTGTATCCCATATTAGGTATAATATGACCATATGTGTCTTTGATATAATATATCCATATTGAACTTCTCCAATACTTTCAGATATATGAAGACTGATATCTTAGGGGGATATGCTCAAGTCATAAATTTAGCATAATTTGGTTTAACCCAAATATCCGTCTTAACATGATTTTGTGTATTTCATGTCTTATACAGACTTTGATGATAAGCTCATCGACACCACAAATTAAGGTGATGTAAAATCCAACCCAGGATTTCTTCATGAATACACGTCAACAATCATTAGTATGAGAGTAATCCTTGTCAAGGAATAACCCACTTAGTCGGTTGCACCACACAATTCTCCGACTACTTCAAGTCATAGAATGACTTCAGAAGTTCCACACATGCATGTTGCGATTTACCTTTGGATTCAGAATATTAAGTCATTCAATGACTTTAATATATACATCCAAACTAATTGACCCACTGGAGTATGTAGACATTACATACATCAACCGTATGGATCTATACTGCCATTAACATTCAGTATCGAAATATAATTCCACTCATACTAAGAAGGTATGCTACATCGTAACCGATGTTGGGTCTCTGCGAAAAACCCTTGTGCTACAAGCCTCGCTTTCTCACCACCTCATTTATTTTTGTTTCCAAACAAAAATTCACTTCTCTTCCCTCTCGAAGATACTTATGAGGAGCAGGTTTTACATTGGTAAATACCTCTCTTTGATGAGCGAGTGCCACTCTTCCTTAATTGCTTCCTTTCATTTGAACCAATATAAGTGCAATAACACTCTCCATGGATTTGGTTCAGGGCCCAAAAGGATTCTAGCAATTCTCGAGAAGAATTTTATGTCGACATATGTAGACTTACTCATATACGATTCTCATGAATCAATATCATTGTGGAATTCTTATTATGCCCCTTAACTCCTTGTGATTTCCCACGACAATAGAGTCAAGGTGTTTCGATGTCCCAACACCTAAAACTGTGTGCACATATGTGTTGGACTTTGGATGTCGCGCATCCCTCAAGTGTCATTCAACCCAAGGTTGAATCATATTTACTGATGGAGTGGTCAATCTCCTCTGTTTCCACTGAAACATATGAGAACTTAATCTCATGCAACCAGAATTCTCCCCCTCTTACTCTCATCTAGGGAGACGAGTGGTTTATTAGGTACCTCCAATCGTTCTAGTACTTGACCATAGTGACACCTTTGTCATCAGTAAATATACTTGGCAGATTATTTGCAATATGCTGCAAATTTCTCATAACCTGAACCTCAAGTTCAAAATCTTAATTAAGTACGTGGACAAAATGTCTATGACATTTATTATCCACTTCCTGGCATTCTTTGTGGTACATATCTCCCCCTAATGCCAAAAAATGTTCTTATTGCAAAAGCAGTCAGTGTATGGGCTGCAAATAACTCCCTTCATAAGGTTAAGGTATTCGACGGATTAACGACCATACCATAGTTATTCCTCACATAGATCCCAACCATATGTGAAGGCCCATGATATACGCTGGTGTGGTGATATCGGTATGCAACCGAATTACCGCAGATGGGAAATACTTCACTTATTTCCACGTACAAACTGCAAGGGGGTGCAGTATCATTTGATCTTATTTAGACCAAATATGCGGAGTGTGAGACCGCATGTTACCATCAAAAAAATGTTGGTAAATCACAATTCTGCAACATTGGCCAAGCAATATTGAATCTCTTTGATAAGAGATCAAGCCAAACCATTTTGGTTATGTACTATATACTGAATATAACCATTGAATGCTCGTGAATCAACTTCAATGACATTTCTATTCCAATAGAATTATCCCACGTTAGGATAATTTTCTCTAAATTCGTCAATTTGAGCAATTAATTCAGTAAACACATGGTTTTGTGTGGAATACACATCTAAGACCATCTTCTAGATGCGTCTATGAACACCATGAAGTACCAACATAACCCGGATAATGGTGAATAATCCAAAGGCATTCTTGAATGCATTGGCTGGCTCATTTCAAATTTTAAGGTGAGTTTGCCTTAAAATTAATTCCCCAATGTCACATGTAGTGCACAAAACAATCTGATGATTGTTGGGAATATTGCAACTTGACAAGATGTGGCCAACAGAATTGTTAATAATTTCTCTAATCGTCCAATATCGTGATGATAAAGGAGGAAAAATTATTATGTATGCAACAAGATTGAGTATGAACTAATTCATACACTTCAATTATCTCAACTATCATGTCCGAGGGACAAGATGTTGCAATTTATACTACATGTAGTAGTACAATTATAGACTAATGATATTTAGGGATAAATAGGAGATTATACGAGATCTCCAAAATGTCTTGGGAATATCATTCCACAAGCATATCATCAATATAGAGGAGTCCATTCGCCTTCTATCATGCAAGAATATTTTCTGGTTGTTTCCTTTTGAAGTAGAACTTCAAACTTATCCCATTAAAATCATTTGCCTCAAGTGATCCGGTGGTATGATTAACCCAATACTTGACCAACTGGTAATCATTGGTACGATATTTCGTACAACCACCACTTTGACAAACTTGAGAGTTTGTCATTGTGATCATTTCGTTTAAATGATCCATTCTTTTGCGAGATATACACTCCATTTCTGCTTGTCTTTTTTCTCCACTTTACGTTCAACTCCTCGTGGTTCTCTAACCACAAAATTGCTTAGTACTGTAAGCACTAGCACAAATTTTAGGTAATGGTATAGCACCCGTTGGGGTGTACCCAGTTGATTCTTCACAAGAAGTTCATAATATTTTTACCCTGAAATAAAGATGTTATTTCTTTTACCATCATAGGAGAATGTAAAGTGTAGTAAGGACATACAATCAGATCAAGATCTGACACTGCCTTATCACGTAATCTCAACTTAGTGTTGATTTATAGACAACAGAATTATAAGTCTCAACAGACTCGAAGTCCTGAGAACGAACGAATAATAATTCATGTGATGATTATAACAATATATCTCGCCTCAATGAAGGCTCAAAGGGAAAATGGATATTCATCATCCATTACATACTCAGTTTGAGAACCAAGCCATTGCGATGACACACAAATGCATATTCTTAGCTATTTATAAATAGCCATGACATTTTATGCAGGTGGAGTTTCTGTGGCAACAAGGCTCCAGGTCGACAAAATCTTTAATGTTCATGACCCATGTTAAATAGTTACTGCCACCAAATGTCATCTCATACCATTTCCTTTACAAAAAGGTCAGCCATATGTTGCATGAAATTCTCATGCAATATATTTACCTTCAGTAAATTAAGTAGGATGAAAATGTTATGGCTAAACATAATCATGATCATGGTGATTCTTAGTGACCCATAGGGCAAAGCCTTCCACAGTAAGATAATAACCACTATGTGGTGTAGATCTTCAAATTAAGTGTAGTCACCTCAGAAAGGATAAACCTTTAATTCCCATAAAACACATAGAGGTAATCAACCACCTAGTGGTGCCTCACTCTTATGGACAATTTCAACCGATCATAGCCTCCACAACCTTATGTTATTTAAAACACATGAAGGAAATTACCATGAAGTGGCATAAACCTCTCAGTTGTGCACGAAATTTATCTCGTTGCTATGATTACATCTTATAAGTTGTGTTCTCGTGGAAGGTAATCATCAAAATATGCAAGCATTTTGCATAATTCTCTTCATAGCACAATGTGCGATATATTCGCCACAAATGTCTTGGATTCATCTCCTGATGGAGTATGCGACACTATAGTCACAACCAATGACAAATGCTATGAAATTAACACATATATGGAAAAACATTACGAAGGTAGGCACCAACAGTGTAGGCCTCATAATGGCTATGTCATAAGTGTTGTGCCTTCATTTTTTCTTTGAACACATGGAGATAATCACTAGTAAGTAGTGTAGACCTCACTCTTATGGAGCTTCCCACAACCTTGTGTTAATTAAAACACATTGAAGGTAATCACCACATGATGATGTAGACCTCGCAGTTGTGAACGAAAATGATTCGTTGCCATAATGCAATCCATAAGTTGTGTGCAATTGAAGGTAGTCATTATGTCAAAATGACATAATATAGACCTCACAATAACATTGGATAATCTGCAATTAAGCAGTACATGCCATTTGTCGATTCCTTGTGACAAATGTAAATTTGACATAGTCAGGCAATTTCATACACTTCTCTACCTTATGTTTCCCAAATTTGCAAGCAAGTTCCATATTCTTGCCAATAATGGAATCAATATATTGCTTTGCAAGAGTATTACTCATGTAATACGAATAAATGCAGAAGTATAAACATACTTGTGCAACATATATGAGGACTTAGGGGCCTCAAATGGTCATTTTACATGATGTAAAATGATGTATAATTAATTATTACGCAATTCAGCAACACCCTGTGGTCTATCATGTATATTTGCTCTGAAGCCTGGGGCATAAAACGCAAATATCAATAACCATGTGGTTAAAGTGCTGAAAATAGTAAAGCCTCGGGGCAATTTTCAATAAGCCCGAGAGCTTAGCAGCAAGTTGGATAATTCTAACGAAAGTGTCAGGATTTATCCCTGATTTCCATACAATAAAAAGGCTGATTTGCAAAATCACCGAAAAGAGGATATCTCTTCTCTTCTTCTGCTGTGCGGTTACCAATTCCCTGACAGGAATAGCCACCGTTGCCTTTCGGAAATTTTCAGCCGCGCCGGAGCGCTTTACCGTAAACGAGATGGTCGCCCTGGGGTCGAGGCCACGCCGGACCAGAGGGCACCGCCAGACGGGGTGTCCGCCGTTGGCCGCCGCGAGGAGGCTGCCGCCAGATCGCTCACCACTGGGCACTGCAGACGGACCCCGACTTCCAGAGCGTCATGCCTTGCGCCGTACATGGCAATCTCAAGGGAAACCGTTGGCTGCCAGTATTCGCCTACACGCAAATTAGATGGTTAATCTTAATCACAAGACATCAAATTTGTAGTATTTGCTAATCGATTTCCTGATGCATGCATGCGATGGATGCATGTCTTTGCCCTGGTCGTTCTGCCACAGCCAGCCTCGCTGCCGTTCTGGAGGGCGTGGCCGTCCCGTCGCGCTGGATGAAGCCGCACCGCGCATCGCGCCAGTCGGCTGCGCCGACGGCATGCGGAGAACCACATCAGGATGCTGCGGTTGCAGGTCGCTGGTTTGATGTCGCCGATCGCGATGTAGTGGCCGTAGTTGGGTCTGTTGATCTTGTCACAATGGATGCATGCGGAAGTCACAACAGAATTGATTAGCATATAGTATTTGTTTAACCAAAACAAGAACAAACCAACGAGACATGCATTCAGATCCATTAAGATCGATTCCTTCGATCTTTCTCAGAGAGAAGTTTGGCGTCAGTCGATTGCTTGTGGATCGCGTGATTGCTGTTTAGCGCCGCCGGCGACGTAGCATCTCGCGCCTCCACGCCGGGATGGGCGCCGCCTCGTGCCGGTCTGCCGCCAGCCGCCGTTTCTCTTCAAGACGATTGATCTATTTTTCCGTGTCCTGTAGGGATGCATGCAGATGCATGTCCGTCTTTGCTGCCTCCGCCGTGCGTGAGCCGGCCGTGCTTTTGGGAGCCGCGCTGGACCGCGCCACGCCCGCTGGGCGCTTCCTCTTCATGGCTGAAGCCCGCAGTACGACATGTCTCCACGCGTTGCGCGCCGGATTATTTTTCCCTGTGCGTTACTCTTTTGGTAGAGTCTAGGTGCTGATAACGTGTTGTAGAGTGAAAGTAAAGGAACAAATGAAGACTCCAAATGATCCACTAGTTCCATTGCAATGTGGGAAACCCACTTATATACAGGACGTGGATTTTTAGAACACCTGCACCCCGATCCTGGTATCTTGGCTGTCCAATATTGTTTTAAAATCTGTGCAATACAACTAACTTTCCATATGAAATTTTCTCTTTTTTGTTTCTCTCACATAAAAGATGTCTTGAAGTTCAAACCTTTGCAGCGTGGCAAAGCTTTCCATCTAGAATCTAGGATAAATCAGCTTTCCATCTAGAATCTAGGATAAATCAAGATTTATCCTAGATTCTAGATGGAAAGCTTTGCCACGCTGCAAAGGTTTGAACTTCAAGACATCTTTTATGTGAGAGAAACAAAAAAGAGAAATCGATTTGCACGAATCGCGATGCGAAGAATGGATGGCTAGATAGAGAGGGCCTGGGTGCAGGTGTTCTATTTTATATTTTCCCTTATATACATGGTGAAGGGGTGTGTTGGGAGACACCTCTTCCCCAACAGACATCTTCTGGGAGGCATTCCTCCCATACAATTCATCACATATTTCTATTTCTCAACAATCCTGATGCAATTCTCTAGGTTTTTTCTTACTGGGAGATGTAAAAGACATTTGTTTCAGATCAAGGATTAGTATTTTCTGATTTTATCTTGGAGATGTAATCGGCAGTTTTTTTTCATGAGAGACCATGTAGGGCACGTTAGGGACTCACGGGTCAGGCTACCATGCTATATATTTTACGCATATCGAACGGTTATTGTAGTTATAATTTTTAGATCAAGGGTTAGTATTTTCTGATTAACGTGAGATTTTTCAGCCTAATTCTCTTGCTTCTAATTAACACATCATTTACTTTTTATTATATATAAATTCTCTTGCTTCTAATTAACACATCATTTACTTTTTATTATATATGAATAGATAGAATGTTGCCAACCGTGTGTGAAGAAATTCTTGACGGAATTATCGACGGAAGCTAGGTGCAAACAGCATAGTGAGTTAATCTGGAGGGCAAAATATATATACCTGAACAAAGGAATTGCGAGCATAGCTTGTTTCCCCTTGTCCTTGATTCATATGCACCGTCAACATGGACGCCATTGCCAGCTTCTTGGAGAAGGACTAACCTCACCTCCAGATTAAAGCTTTGTGCAGGAACCAGATTCTAGTAGCTATATATATGACGGCCATTTGGGGCACCTACGTGCCTGGGCACCTTGCCTACAAACCGTCGGATTACACTAAGATGCGTGCACGTGTATTAGTACTAGAACTAATGGATTAAACATTGACACTTTAATTAGCAAAGAATTATTACTTGATCTGGACACTTAATGCCCTCATTAAACAAGAACGAGAAAATCAACAATTAATGGTCCATGCATGGTGCGTGTATTTTATTGATGTGTTATTTTTTTACATACTTTGTCACGTACTAATTCATATACCTATAAAAATTCATATACCTCGTCACGTACTAATTTATATACCTATAAAAATCATATATCTAGTCACGTACTAATTCATATACCTATAAAAATTCATATACCTCGTCACGTACTAATTTATATACCTATAAAAATCGTATATCTAGTCACGTACTAATTCATATACCTATAAAATTGTATACCTAGTCACGTACTAACTTTTTCATATACCTGGTCAATATCTATCGTATATGTAAATTGTACTATCTCTGGGTATATCTCCAATATCATTTACGGGTATGTCTCAAAATAATTTACATGTATTAAAAATGGTGTATCATTTTTTTGGGTTATGTATCGTTCAAAGTGTATCAGTTTTATGTATATCTTCAAAGCATGCATGTATTGAAAAAGGGTATGCGGGTATGATATGTTAGGTCCATGTATGTACGAAAAACCACGTATGGGTATTGGCATGCAACGTACATTCCTAAAACTAAAAAAAAAATTGTGTGTGGGTATATGTACGTAGGAAAAAAAATTGTGTGTGGATATTCAGCATGCATCATATATATTTCCAAAAGTAAAAAATAATTAGGATTACATTTTATATTATCTGATGGCCTTATTTTGAATAGAAATATTAGTCGCCAAAAAGTGTGACCCGGCCCTAATTTTTTTAACACTACAAACCTTGAAAAGTAAAACATCAGAAGAATGCATAATATATGTCGTAATTACACATATAGACATTTGCGACAATATTTCGTATTATTTGGTCATATCTGATACGTTAAAAAATCAGAGCGTATATACATACCCTTTTTGTTTGGAAAGGAATATACATACCCTTTTTGTTTGGAAAGGAATCAATGCAAAGGAAAGTAGTAGGATATTGTTTTTGGAAAGCAATAATTGCCTATTAGAGCTGATAGTGCATGCAAACAAAGTTTTGAAAAGTCATATGTCATGGATTGTATGTCATGCATAATGAATATCACTTACTATAACGGGCACCTAGGTGCCCAGGCACCTAGGTGTCCCATATAATTTACCTATATATATATATATATATATATATATATATATATATATATATATATCTGTGTGTGTGTGGGTCGCTGCCAGAACTATATCTATGATCAGGATTCCATGATTTAGCAACGTTTAGCCCACGCTGGCTACTTTTCCTACGTTGAATGCTGCTGCAGCGTTGCATCTAGGTACTCCCTCCATCCCGAAATATATGACGTATAAATTTAGTCAAAAAGTCAATACCTTTTTAGTTTGGCCGAACATATATGCAAAAATATAAATATACATAACACCAATATAACCATCATTAGTTATATTTTCATAATTTATTTTCAATATTATAATTATTGATATTTCCTTCTATATATTTTGTCAAACTTTGATTCTGTTTACTTTTGGACTCATTTTATATGCAAATACTCCATCCGTCCCATAATATAAGAACGTTTTTTACACTAGTGTAGTGTAGTGTAAGAAAAACGCTCTTCAAGTGACATTCACGCAACAATGCGCGTATGAGTCAAAGGAATCATTTACTTGGTCTTTAGTTTTGTTTATAATGCAGTAAATAAACAGTGAGAAAAAACTCCGAAAGTAAATAAACAGTAAAAAACAAATTCAAATTTCCAGGCTCTTGGCCATTTATTTGTGCTGTCAAATAAGTATTTTGATTTATCGTTCAGTTTATTATTATAAATTGTGCAGTTGAACCTGAGCCTGAACTTCCAGTGTACGTTCCACCCTTGATTTTTCACGCATTTTGGCTGTCGTCAATTATTGTGGTTCTGCAATTTCTCGTCTTCCACTGTTTTGGGTCAATGCATGCATACAACTTTTGCTCAATAAGACTGTTATATGAACACGTGCGACGTGTACTGCTGTGCTCCAAAGTCTCTATGGATCCTATAAGCAATCGGAAATATTATGCCGCACGCTGCTACGACCAAAGGACACGTGAGTCGTAGGCTGTGGTACTATTGACTGCATGCTGGCTGACAATGTTCCAGTCCGGCTGCTTCGAACGGTCACTCCCCGCTGCAGATCTTTACCAAGACAGATCGAGGTAACACGTACGTACGCCATATGCATCCAAGTGTTTCAATCCGTGGTGCCTACGCCATCTTCAATGCAGATCATCAAATTTTCGCCCACGAATATCCACGGACACGACCAGATATGTCCCGGGACAGCCGGCCGGGCAAAGGCCATCCAACTGAAAGTCACCAATATCCGCACCAAAGTCGAACGAAAATTAGCAAGTTCAATACATTGCATGCAAACCGGATGGAATTTACAAGTTCGGAATAAACTAAAACTAAACTAAACTAAAACTAAGCATAGTACTAGACGATGAACTCGTAGGCCTGGCCTCCCAGGCAGCCGGCACCACCGTCGTCGTTGCGACCACCGCCCACGTTGAGCCAGTGGCGGAAGGCCCCCCATGCATGACGACATCCATGTCAGGCCACGGCGCTCTCGCAGGCAGACCCTTCAGTGCATCCTCGATAGCATTGCGCCGCCTGTCGCCGGCTTCTTGGAGACGGATGGTACGCTCGGACTCTGCCAACCTCACTTGGAGGAGCTGGGTGTTGAGCTAGTGCCTGCGGCGGGCGTCCGACTCGACAGTGATCTTGAACCAATCAAGGACCCAAGCCTCTATGAGCACCCAGGCAGGCGCCACCTGGGTCTTGGCGAATGCCGCATTGCGCTATGCCGGTCGCACCTCCTGCTTCTCAACTTTGCATTTGGATGAAGACACACTGCCGACGCCGACGCGTTTGAGATAGTGGTGGAGGCGAGAGGGTTCGCCTCCGGCGAGGGCCCGATTGGCGACGCGGAAGGGACAGTGCCTCCTCCTTGACGTGGCATCCAATCTGAACGTCATGGTTGCTCAGAGGGGACAACGACGCGAGACCATGGTTGATCAACGACCTGCGCAACACCTCCTCCATCAGCTGCATGAACTAGTTCTCGGAGCGAGCATTGAGCAGTGGCACCTTCTGGTCCTTCACGCTGGACGCAGCTGTGGACAACAACAGGTCCGCGGCCGTGGGGGATGAAGGCAACAGCCTTTGTTATCAATATTTTCACATATATATTAACCACTATATCTGTTTGCTTATTGGTTCAGTAGTGCCGCAAAGTAATTTTAAGCAATACTTTATAGTCTAGCTAGTGCCATTTTTTACTTCGGACACTTGGTTTCTCGTAAGCTGGCTAGTGCGTTGGGCTGCATCTGTCTTGGGCCTGGTCTTCTTCTGGGCTTCAGGCCCATCAGTCGTTCAGCTGCTAACAGCGCACTAGTTAAAATAGAATGATTTTACCCAAAAAAAGTTAAATAGAATGATAGTGCTAAAAAAGTTACTAAATAGAATGATTGCATGATAGTCAACTTTCAAGTGAAATGTTCTGTTGCATTTCATTTTTGTTCATGGTCTGGTGCTCCTGAGGCCTGAGCGTTCTACACCGCTCATGGTGCTCCCATCGCTGAAGGAAGGATCATACAGAGCTAGTGCTTTGCTTACATGTGCATTATTAGTTGGTTGCTAGTAGTTAGTTTCTTCATCACATGGATACGTATGGAATATTAACTATAGCTGACACTCGATGTCGTCAAGGAGTTCCTTTCAACCACATTGAGATCAGCAATACAGAATCCTATATACTCCGTCCGTTCCAAAATAGATTACTTAACTTTGTACTAACTTTATACTAAAGTCATCTATTTTGGAACGGAGGGAGTACCTACTAAAATAGTTGATCCTCACTAACTCAATTATCTTAACATGCAACCGGATTCATCTCTAGTTAACTAAAACACATTAGTGCCAACTATTACTGATTTTATAACTGGTTCAGTCTCATCACACATCTTATCAAGACACACACAACAGAAACCTCAGGCTGAATTTGTTGCCCTACTAGAATTTTAGGGCAGTATTTGGTTTGCAGCAAAAAGATGTACTAGTGCTTTTGCAAGCCAATATCCGGTTATATCAAAACAACCTAACTAGTTCTGTAATTTGCGTACCCAACATTTGGGGAGCCAATTCGGTTTCAAACCAGGCAGCCTGCCAATCTGCCCTATGCAGACGAACTCTAACAATAACTGAAAGCTAACTTTTGACTGAATAATGAACTAATAATATACGAGATCGATGATCACTTAGTATAAAGTCGTGGCATGTAACATGTACTCCCTCCGTCCAGAAATATTTGTCATTGAAATGGATGTATCTAGATGTATTTTAGTTTTAGATACATCCATTTTCATCCATTTTGATGACAAGTATTTCCGGACGGAGGGAGTACTTAGACAAACAGGTCACACATATACTTCCTCCGTAAATAAATATAAGAGCGTTTAGATAACTAAAGTAGTGATCCAAACGCTCTTATATTTCTTTACAGAGGGAGTACAGTATAAACATCAGTCTGTTCGAACAACAAAATAACACAATATATAAAATTCATAGAGATAGAAGTGACGCAGTCACATACTCCACGCAAGAAAGCTCACCCACGTCTCATAGTTTGAGTAATGCAGTTTGAATACGCTGCTGCCTTCCAAAATGTCAAGGATAGCCTATAACAATAAGCCACCGACTGATCATCCTGAATAACAACAAACTGAAGGAGACTTTAGACATTATTATCTACATATTGTGTCCCTAAAGAAAGCAATGCTTCCATCTCATCAAATGTGGTGACCTTCAAAAACTCAGTGACAGATCAGCCAGTTAGGTGTTAGGTGATCATCAGTTCATCATGTCTTAGTAACCGGAACAGTCAGCATAGCCAATCCGGCATGCTCTTCCTACAAACTTCCCTACAGACTCACAAAACGGGAAGTTGCAGCCTAGGCCGAGCTACGCGGTACCCATTATCTAGGCCGTTCACTTGCGTCGTGATCTGTGCGTTATTTGACCACCTACTGACTACGCATGTGCATGTCCACTGTGTAGGTACTGTTTTCCCAGCGATTAACAGGTGTTTGTCGGCACACATGTGAGAGGCATGCATGTGAGGTGCTGATGTGATGTGAGAGAGCGCAGAAGAATGGAGCCGCATGCAAGGGAAGGAGCTTTTTTTTATAACTGCATGCATGAGTTGGCCTGTTGTTGTGTGTGAAAGAGAAAGGAAAGAGAGAGGTGATGTGAGAGAAGCGCAGAGAAGAGAGAGGCGTTGTGTGACAGTGACTTGGTTGTAATTACGTACGTAAATTATTCCTGTTGTTCCATATCCCAGACAGAATTGAAAATTAGCATGCAATCTAGTGGATCTGGTAAAAAAGTGTTCGATAACTTCAAGATATAAATTCGCTCCCTCAAATAATTGTGCTATGATCCATCTTACCTTCGTTCCCACCCGGTTGTGTCACTCAAGACCTCCTGACAATTATTAGATTCAGCAGGTGCATCTTTCAGAATCAACAATTTGTGCTCCAAACGAGGATCAGAGTCTTCATGGCTGGGGATAAAAATATTGAATCCACGAGTCACACGTCGATGGTGGGACAATAGTATGTGGGGCTTGTCTGAGCGGGCTCATGTCACATCATGTCAGGTACAGTACCGGGCCCATCAAAGGTATTCTGGCGCCAGACTGTGATGTGTTTACCGCCTGACACAGCTGCTAATTCAGCACAGATCCACATGCACCAAAGCTCATATTGGACGACTACGATAGTGGGTACCGCGTAGCTCAAGCTACAAAAAACCGTTGTCCAAAACGGGAAGTTGCAGCCTAGGCCGAGCTACGCGGTACCCATTATCTAGGCCGTTCACTTGCGTCGTGATCTGTGCGTTATTTGGCCACCTACTAACTACGCATGTGCATGTCCACTCTGTAGGTACTGTTTTCCCAGCGATTAACAGGTGTTTGTCGGCACACCTGTGAGAGGCATGCATGTGAGGTGCTGATGTGATGTGAGAGAGCGCAGAAGAATGGAGCCGCATGCAAGGAAGGAGCTTTTTTTATAACTGCATGCATGTGTTGGCCTGTTGTTGTGTGTGAAAGAGAAAGGAAAGAGAGAGGTGATGTGAGAGAAGCGCAGAGAAGAGAGAGGCGTTGTGTGACAGTGACTTGGTTGTAATTACATACATAAATGATTCCTACTGTTCCATATCCTTGACAGAATTGAAAATTAGCATGCAATCTAGTGGATCTGGTAAAAAAAAGTGTTCGATAACTTCAAGATATAAATTCGCTCCCTCAAATAATTGTGCTATGATCCATCTTACCTTCATTCCCACCCGGTTGTGTCACTCAAGACCTCCTGACAATTATTAGATTCAGCCGGTGCATCTTTCAGAATCAACAATTTGTGCTCCAAACGAGGAGCAGAATCTTCATGGCTGGGGATAAAAATATTGAATCCACGAGTCACACGTCGATGGTGGGACAATAGTATGTGGGGCTTGTCTGACCGGGCTCATGTCACATCATGTCAGTTACAGTACCGGGCCCATCAAAGGTATTCTGGCACCAGACTGTGATGTGTTTACCGCCTGACACAGCTGCTAATTCAGCCTAGATCCACATGCACCAAAGCTCATATTGGACGACTGCGATAGTTGGTACCCGCGTAGCTCAAGCTACAAAAAAACCGTTCTCCAAAACGGGAAGTTGCAGCCTAGGCCGAGCTACGCGGTACCCATTATCTAGGTCGTTCACTTGCGTCGTGATCTGTGCGTTATTTGACCACCTACTGACTACGCATGTGCATGTCCACTGTGTAGGTACTGTTTTCCCAGCGATTAACAGGTGTTTGTCGGCACACATGTGAGAGGCATGCATGTGAGTTGCTGATGTGATGTGAGAGAGCGCAGAAGAATGGAGCCGCATGCAAGGGAAGGAGCTTTTTTTATAACTGCATGCATGTGTTGGCCTGTTGTTGTGTATGAAAGAGAAAGGAAAGAGAGAGGTGATGTGAGAGAAGCGTAGAGAAGAGAGAGGCGTTGTGTGACAGTGACTTGGTTGTAATTACTTAAATAAATGATTCCTGCTGTTCCATATCCCTGACAAAATTGAAAATTAGCATGTAATCTAGTGGATCTGGTAAAAAAAGTGTTCGATAACTTCAAGATATAAATTCGCTCCCTCAAATAATTGTGCTATGATCCATCTTACGTTCGTTCCCACCCGGTTGTGTCACTCAAGACCTCCTGACAATTATTAGATTCAGCCGGTGCATCTTTCAGAACCTACAATTTGTGCTCCAAACGAGGATCAGAGTCTTCATGGCTGGGGATAAAAATATTGAATCCACGAGTCACACGTCGATGGTGGGACAATAGTATGTGGGGCTTGTCTGACCGGGCTCATGTCACATCATGTCAGGTATAGTACCGGGCCCGTCAAAGGTATTCTGGCGCCAGACTGTGATGTGTTTACCGCCTGACACAGCTGCTAATTCAGCACAGGTCCACATGCACCAAAGCTCATATTGGACGACTACGATAGTGGGTACTGCGTAGCTCAAGCTACAAAAAAACCGTTCTCCAAAACGGGAAGTTGCAGCCTAGGCCGAGCTACGCGGTACCCATTATCTAGGCCGTTCACTTGCGTCGTGATCTGTGCGTTATTTGACCACCTACTGACTACGCATGTGCATGTCCACTGTGTAGGTACTGTTTTCCCAGCGATTAACAGGTGTTTGTCGGCACACCTGTGAGAGGCATGCATGTGAGGTGCTGATGTGATGTGAGAGAGCGCAGAAGAATGGAGCCGCATGCAAGGGAAGGAGCTTTTTTTAATAACTGCATGCATGTGTTGGCCTGTTGTTGTGTGTGAAAGAGAAAGGAAAGAGAGAGGTGATGTGAGAGAAGCGCAGAGAAGAGAGAGGCGTTGTGTGACAGTGACTTGGTTGTAATTACATACATAAATGATTCCTGCTGTTCCATATCCCTGACAGAATTGAAAATTATCATGCAATCTAGTGGATCTGGTAAAAAAAGTGTTCGGACCAGAGGAGCAACCCAGGTCCGCAATCACCATCTTTGTGGGCAAGAAGGTGCTAGTGCCGGGGCATAAATCAATGACGGCCGCTTCTATCAGGGGCTTCATCCTCTTCTGCTCACCATTCTGTAATCGAGGTGCAGTGTTGTTTATCAAATGTGATCTTTATAATGTTCTCATTCTTCTTTAAACTAGCAAAGTGGCCAGCTCGATGTGCGGGCTAGGATTTTACAAATGCAATTTATGTAGTCTATATTAGCCCTATGTGTTGAGAATATATGTTTGGTTTGCCTATAGAAAATTTGGGTCAAAATTGGTTACAGTTACTAAATGATGCTTTTAATGCAATTTGTGTAGTCTATATTAGCCCTTTGCATTGAGAATATATGTTTGGTTTGCCTACAGAAAATTTGTGTCAAATTTGGTTACAGTTACAAAATGAAGCTTTTTCATAAGCAAAAGTTCGTCTTAGATATATTTCCTTTTCTTGTTGACATTTGGACATATATATTTCACATTAATCATGTACCTACATGTTATGCACATTACAGTAAATATATTTCTTCATTATTGAATCCATTGCTCAATTAATTTTTATTTATTTTGAATATATATGTTTCACATTAATCATGCACCTACATGTTATATAATAAGTATGTGTTACTCGTTTTTGTAGGCATAGACAAATTTCTTAGGAGCTATGTAGAAATTACATATTTACCTATAGTTGTCGACATGTGTACAAATAATATTTGCTAGTTATGTATATATGGAAATTAATGAAATTATGGTTATTTACATGCATTTCACTAGTCTGCTTGGCCTTAACCTATATGCAAAGAGATCTTAAGGTAAAACAATTGTTCTAGTAGAAACACAATCAGGGGCATTAAAGTTGTAAGTTCGTATGGCTCCATCAGATTGTTATTTGTTTTATCAATGTTTCAATGATCATCACAGTTATTTACTGGAGATATACCATTCAGATTAGGCTTCTGGAAACCTACATATGGATTCATGTAATCATGTTGTATTGATAACTCCTGAGCTTTTCATATTGGCGCATTAAAGAATTTGTGAAGGGTGTCTGATCAGGCAATACCTATTATGAGCTAGTAGTATTTACAGTGCTTTCCAAACAGAAGTATCACTTTTAGTGATATTTAGGTTTAACCCATCAAATGGGAAATCAAACAAAAGATACGTAAATCCATCATGTAAAGTACCATCACTACCAACCAACTCCATAGTCCATACGTATGATACGTTTTGGCGAATTCATATAGCCATATAATGTAGCTTGGTCTTTTCACTTTTTTTTTCTGAAAATCAAAAAAGATGTACTGATCCTTAGAGATCCATGCTTGGGTACAATGTAACTTAAAGAGTTATGTAATGCATGAAACAGACCTTGGGAAATAAAAGAAGGCACGCATCTGAAAAACTACCACTTTTTAGCAGACTACTGATTTATTTTGGTTTTTGCAAAATACATAAAGTAATTGCCCTTTAAAGCTTATAAATAAAAATGACTAACCAATCTCCTGCAAACTATGGGACAAAATATGTAAGGATGAAATACATGATTTTCCAATGATATCTTTAAACTCTACCCAGTAATCAAATTCCTAGCTGATGAGGTTTGTATTGAATGATTTAAATCAATAATTCAGTGATAATTGGTACAAGATAACTAAAATCAAGGATGTAGGTTTGTAACTCTAATATCATATAGATAAAAAAATTAAGTATAGTTTAATATTGGCTCCTCCATGGTGAAGGAATTTCACATGTTCTAGTTGTAACAATAGCATAAGTTGCATAAAATTAACACTTATGAGGCGCTCTGTGTACTGTTATTTACTCTATGAATATTATGTGTTAACACTACTTTGTGAACAGGGGTTATAACCACTATTATATATGTATTATTTGATCAATCTCGTAAAATAGGTGCAGAGATGTGAAGTAATCCAAAAGGAAAACTCGCAGTTTTTCATTATAAACAGATTTTTTTCTTGTTCACAAAAGCGAGAAGTACATGTCAATAACTATAAAAGAGAGAAGAGAGTGCGTAGTTTTCTAGGATGCAGACTAAACTATTATGTATAAATCACATAGCTCGATAGTTTCTGTGTTAACCAACTAACAAAGCATTGAGATCTGCATACATATGTAGATGTCGTTTAAGTGGTTAGACCTTCCTTGGTGATTTTAGAAACAAAACAATAGCTCTTGGACTACCATGGATGGCTTGCAAACCTGACTGGTGTACTGTAATGAAGAGAGGGGTACCAAGGTTTAATTATGTCACTGTTGTCATATAATGATGTAGTTCCGTATTTCATTGTACCGTACAACAAAAGTGTGATACAATTGCCATCGTTATCAAAGCAATTAGCATAAATGAAATTTAAATATTATTTGAGCTGGGTAGGCAAGTGCGACCTTTGATGAAATTGTGAGGTGAAAGGAAAAACTGAAAAGAAACTATGTATCAACTGAAAAGGAGAAAAGACCATCATATACCCCTGGCTTGTAAACACATTCAAATATTGGTTGATGTATATAAGGAATTTTGCTTTATATCGTACTAAAGAACAGAGGTTCGGATGGGATCATCATCTTTTTATCAGGCTCCCACAATCAATAACATGAGGCAGAAATGTTTTGCTATAACTGAAATACTACTGATATCCCTAATCAGACATAAGTTAAAAGTGCAGCTTAGCTTGGTGATGAAGGATCTAGGGTAATCATGGCACCAACAGGAAAAATTGTGCTGGCCTTGTACAAAGTAACCGCATGGCCAAAGACACACGTCTAAGGCGCTCCATGGATGGAAGGATTGAACTGGCCTCAACATGCGCGTAGATAGAAAGCAACAAAGCTGATTAGTTCTTCCTATGCAAAGCTAACCACGCTACCTAAAACTTAGGTCTTACTCATATATTAACTCTGCCTACTATAAAAATTGTGATTAATTTGTGGTCGGCCAGAAATACACATGCATCCGTAACTTGGTCTAGCTAGATGATTGATTAGCCGCCGAGCGAAAACACGCATGCACGTAAACTTGGTCTCACACCTGAATTAACTCTTTCAGCCATAGCACGTATGTACGCACGTATACGGTACAGTTAGCAAGCTGATTGATTTGCGGCCGGCCGGAAACACACACATGCGAAAACAAAACTTGGTCTCTCGTGGGAATTCTCTCCGTTCAGAGCATTGATTGGCAGCTGTCCTTCTACAGAGTACGTCCGAGCAGATGCGCAAGTAATAGACCGAGCTATGAGAAGGGTATATGGCAATTGATGGGACGGACGTTGTACCATGGGGCGAAGGAAAAATGGAGTCTTGCGCAGCGCAGAAAGAGGAATTCGATTTCTTTTAGGTGTTCGCTTTTTTTTTTGAACTCTCTTTTAGGTGTTCGCTTGATGGAGGAAAGAAGATAGACCTAGACTTGTACGTAGAAAAGGATCATACAAAGAAAAAAAAAATCTAGGGCATATGATGTCTTCACGGAGTATTATATAAAAAAAAAAACTAATCTGGGTTTAATGTCTCCACGGGTGGGCATTGAAGGGGAAATCCATGGACTATCATTGATTAATTAACAAAATTGATGGCTGGATGTTTTCTATTTATTTTGGTAATGTCTAGCCTAATTCTCTTTTTCTAGTTAACCTGCCAATTACTTTATATATATAATATATTTTCTTAATAAAGTTAGATGTTATATAAATAAAGCTTGATACGATTGTATATCATTTGGAAAATAAATATGTCTTCCTGAAAGTCATTCATATGTAATTATATACTCTATACCTATATCCTAGTAAAATTTAATGATTATAATAAGGGTCCGTCTACAGCTTGGTCGATGCAGAAAATCTTTATTTCTCAGTTGACTTTTACCTTTTGTTCGTCCCGATCAAAAAGGTATTCATCTTGGTATAATAATGTACTCATATATATTGCAAATAAAGTAGAACGATCTGACTATTGTTGGTTGGCTGAGAAAACATTATTTCTTAGTTGACTTTACCAATTTTTCATACATATCTAAAAATATGTTCATGCGCGTCCATGCATCAATTTAGTCATCTAGTGAAAAAACAATTGTAGACAAGTTTATCAGTTACAAAAGTGGGGAATCTGACATGAATGTAAATGTTGGATTGAGAACTCTCACCGACCGGGAAATAAGGGACTCTCAGGTGACTCAGAATTAGCAAATATATACCTAGGAAGGGTAAGGTTGTGCTATTTTCCATTGTCTAGGTATGTTGTTTGTAAAAGGAAATATATGTCCCTATATTACTGTACATTGTGCAGAGATCAGACTTGCATCCCGATAATAAATTTCCTACCGATACGTGGATGATGCAGATGGGATGCTGATGCTTCCCAGATGTATACATCATTCATAATCTTATGGTACATATGAAATAGTTGATAGAACATAGAGCTTTTGCTACCTTGGATAGACCTTTTACAATCCTTTTCGCAGTTATTAGCAAGGTGAACAGTAAATCCTTTCCAACGTACATGTGTTCAAGCCAGCTACTGGTAATGGAAAATTCAAGCATGCAATGAGGACTTACCAAAGGTATGTGCCAGTTCGTCTTTGCTAGATGCCAGGGGCAAGTGACGCTCCAGTCTTACAGCTTGCAAGGCATGCGTCTTATACGCCATGTGCAAGATCTGCTTCTTGTAGCTTGGCAATCAATGCTTGCCACGCCGCTCATGTAACTGTAGCTTGGGAAGATCTGCAACGTTATGGCTTCGTCTGTGGCCACCGCCTAAGAGATTATTGCTCGCCATGCCCCTCATGTAACTGTAGCTTGGGAAGATCTGCGACGTCGTGGCCTCGTCTGTGGCCGCCGCCTAATAGATCATATGAAGACATGATGCCTCTTTTCCAACACGTCCCTGGAACACCACCACACGAAGGCTAAGGGTAGGCGGTTAGGCCGCCCTGTGGCGGCAGCCCCGCAGGCTGTGCGTCGCCGAGCTTCTAGTCCCGCCACGTCAGATTGTTTTGCCCCGTGTGGGAGGAGGAGGTCTCTGCCGTCACGGCAAAGTCCCGGAGAAATCCTGAAAGTCAGCGAGGTTATCACCACATTCATTGGGGTCTGGAGGATTATGCCACTGCCCTTGCTGGACCAAGAGATCCTTGTTGTAGAGTGAAAGTAAAGGAACAAATGAAGAGTCCAAATGATCCACTAGTTCCATTGCAATGTGGGAAACCCACTTATATACATGGTGAAGGGGTGTGTTGGGGAGACACCTCTTCCCCAACAGACATCTTCTGGGAGGCATCCCTCCCATACAATTGATCACATATTTCTATTTCTCAACACTCCCCCTTGATCAATTTGTTATATGTATATTGCAAACTGAAAACTACTCCAAAAACCCCGTGGGGAAAATTGAGGAGAAACCTTATAATAATATGCCATCAAAAACTCCTTTAAAACCCAGTGGAAAAAATATAAGGAGAAACCAATATGGCATATATCCGCACTTGTATTTATATTGTCTCGTTAAAAACCTTATATGAGAAACCATCATGGAAAACTCATAAAGGGAAAAAGAGTACAATATGAGTGATTTGAGGATCACCAACGGGTTATAACTTGGGATTTTATTCCCCCTGAACTTTGCAAACCTCAAGAATATCTCATACCAATTCCACGAACCTAGTTCTGGAATGTAAACATTGATAGAGATATTGTGAATATCACAATAATCTGTTTGCATATTATCCTATTACATTTCTGTAATTCACAAGGATAAATATAACCCATAAGCAATACAAGTGACATTATCTTGGTAGATAATGATAATCTCCACAGGATTCACATGTGGCCAATCATTCTATGAAGTCATCCACATTTTCTTATGCTTCAAATGAAATAGAATGATCATTGGAAGGACTCATTTAGAGTCTATTCTTAATACTTCCTTCAAAGTACTCTTCCAGCAAACGATATGGCATTGTGGGATCAGATAATTAGCCACTATCAATATATCAAACCATGGTCCCATCTTGATTTTCCGAATGAAATTGATCAAGACCCTTCGTGCTCTGGATATATCCCAGGATATTCCTTACACAAACCTTATACCTTTCAGGGAATTGCACTCTCAATAAATTGCCAAAAACTATAGTGTCAGGCCTGACATATTTTGCAAGATATATGAGTGCTTCGATGGTATTTAGATATGGCAATTCATGCTCCTCTATCACTTCACCATCTGCCCTATGTCTCAAGGATTTGTATCCCATATTAGGTATAATATGACCATATGTGTCTTTGATATAATATATCCATATTGAACTTCTCCAATACTTTCAGATATATGAAGACTGATATCTTAGGGGGATATGCTCAAGTCATAAATTTAGCATAATTTGGTTTAACCCAAATATCCGTCTTAACATGATTTTGTGTATTTCATGTCTTATACAGACTTTGATGATAAGCTCATCGACACCACAAATTAAGGTGATGTAAAATCCAACCCAGGATTTCTTCATGAATACACGTCAACAATCATTAGTATGAGAGTAATCCTTGTCAAGGAATAACCCACTTAGTCGGTTGCACCACACAATTCTCCGACTACTTCAAGTCATAGAATGACTTCAGAAGTTCCACACATGCATGTTGCGATTTACCTTTGGATTCAGAATATTAAGTCATTCAATGACTTTAATATATACATCCAAACTAATTGACCCACTGGAGTATGTAGACATTACATACATCAACCGTATGGATCTATACTGCCATTAACATTCAGTATCGAAATATAATTCCACTCATACTAAGAAGGTATGCTACATCGTAACCGATGTTGGGTCTCTGCGAAAAACCCTTGTGCTACAAGCCTCGCTTTCTCACCACCTCATTTATTTTTGTTTCCAAACAAAAATTCACTTCTCTTCCCTCTCGAAGATACTTATGAGGAGCAGGTTTTACATTGGTAAATACCTCTCTTTGATGAGCGAGTGCCACTCTTCCTTAATTGCTTCCTTTCATTTGAACCAATATAAGTGCAATAACACTCTCCATGGATTTGGTTCAGGGCCCAAAAGGATTCTAGCAATTCTCGAGAAGAATTTTATGTCGACATATGTAGACTTACTCATATACGATTCTCATGAATCAATATCATTGTGGAATTCTTATTATGCCCCTTAACTCCTTGTGATTTCCCACGACAATAGAGTCAAGGTGTTTCGATGTCCCAACACCTAAAACTGTGTGCACATATGTGTTGGACTTTGGATGTCGCGCATCCCTCAAGTGTCATTCAACCCAAGGTTGAATCATATTTACTGATGGAGTGGTCAATCTCCTCTGTTTCCACTGAAACATATGAGAACTTAATCTCATGCAACCAGAATTCTCCCCCTCTTACTCTCATCTAGGGAGACGAGTGGTTTATTAGGTACCTCCAATCGTTCTAGTACTTGACCATAGTGACACCTTTGTCATCAGTAAATATACTTGGCAGATTATTTGCAATATGCTGCAAATTTCTCATAACCTGAACCTCAAGTTCAAAATCTTAATTAAGTACGTGGACAAAATGTCTATGACATTTATTATCCACTTCCTGGCATTCTTTGTGGTACATATCTCCCCCTAATGCCAAAAAATGTTCTTATTGCAAAAGCAGTCAGTGTATGGGCTGCAAATAACTCCCTTCATAAGGTTAAGGTATTCGACGGATTAACGACCATACCATAGTTATTCCTCACATAGATCCCAACCATATGTGAAGGCCCATGATATACGCTGGTGTGGTGATATCGGTATGCAACCGAATTACCGCAGATGGGAAATACTTCACTTATTTCCACGTACAAACTGCAAGGGGGTGCAGTATCATTTGATCTTATTTAGACCAAATATGCGGAGTGTGAGACCGCATGTTACCATCAAAAAAATGTTGGTAAATCACAATTCTGCAACATTGGCCAAGCAATATTGAATCTCTTTGATAAGAGATCAAGCCAAACCATTTTGGTTATGTACTATATACTGAATATAACCATTGAATGCTCGTGAATCAACTTCAATGACATTTCTATTCCAATAGAATTATCCCACGTTAGGATAATTTTCTCTAAATTCGTCAATTTGAGCAATTAATTCAGTAAACACATGGTTTTGTGTGGAATACACATCTAAGACCATCTTCTAGATGCGTCTATGAACACCATGAAGTACCAACATAACCCGGATAATGGTGAATAATCCAAAGGCATTCTTGAATGCATTGGCTGGCTCATTTCAAATTTTAAGGTGAGTTTGCCTTAAAATTAATTCCCCAATGTCACATGTAGTGCACAAAACAATCTGATGATTGTTGGGAATATTGCAACTTGACAAGATGTGGCCAACAGAATTGTTAATAATTTCTCTAATCGTCCAATATCGTGATGATAAAGGAGGAAAAATTATTATGTATGCAACAAGATTGAGTATGAACTAATTCATACACTTCAATTATCTCAACTATCATGTCCGAGGGACAAGATGTTGCAATTTATACTACATGTAGTAGTACAATTATAGACTAATGATATTTAGGGATAAATAGGAGATTATACGAGATCTCCAAAATGTCTTGGGAATATCATTCCACAAGCATATCATCAATATAGAGGAGTCCATTCGCCTTCTATCATGCAAGAATATTTTCTGGTTGTTTCCTTTTGAAGTAGAACTTCAAACTTATCCCATTAAAATCATTTGCCTCAAGTGATCCGGTGGTATGATTAACCCAATACTTGACCAACTGGTAATCATTGGTACGATATTTCGTACAACCACCACTTTGACAAACTTGAGAGTTTGTCATTGTGATCATTTCGTTTAAATGATCCATTCTTTTGCGAGATATACACTCCATTTCTGCTTGTCTTTTTTTCTCCACTTTACGTTCAACTCCTCGTGGTTCTCTAACCACAAAATTGCTTAGTACTGTAAGCACTAGCACAAATTTTAGGTAATGGTATAGCACCCGTTGGGGTGTACCCAGTTGATTCTTCACAAGAAGTTCATAATATTTTTACCCTGAAATAAAGATGTTATTTCTTTTACCATCATAGGAGAATGTAAAGTGTAGTAAGGACATACAATCAGATCAAGATCTGACACTGCCTTATCACGTAATCTCAACTTAGTGTTGATTTATAGACAACAGAATTATAAGTCTCAACAGACTCGAAGTCCTGAGAACGAACGAATAATAATTCATGTGATGATTATAACAATATATCTCGCCTCAATGAAGGCTCAAAGGGAAAATGGATATTCATCATCCATTACATACTCAGTTTGAGAACCAAGCCATTGCGATGACACACAAATGCATATTCTTAGCTATTTATAAATAGCCATGACATTTTATGCAGGTGGAGTTTCTGTGGCAACAAGGCTCCAGGTCGACAAAATCTTTAATGTTCATGACCCATGTTAAATAGTTACTGCCACCAAATGTCATCTCATACCATTTCCTTTACAAAAAGGTCAGCCATATGTTGCATGAAATTCTCATGCAATATATTTACCTTCAGTAAATTAAGTAGGATGAAAATGTTATGGCTAAACATAATCATGATCATGGTGATTCTTAGTGACCCATAGGGCAAAGCCTTCCACAGTAAGATAATAACCACTATGTGGTGTAGATCTTCAAATTAAGTGTAGTCACCTCAGAAAGGATAAACCTTTAATTCCCATAAAACACATAGAGGTAATCAACCACCTAGTGGTGCCTCACTCTTATGGACAATTTCAACCGATCATAGCCTCCACAACCTTATGTTATTTAAAACACATGAAGGAAATTACCATGAAGTGGCATAAACCTCTCAGTTGTGCACGAAATTTATCTCGTTGCTATGATTACATCTTATAAGTTGTGTTCTCGTGGAAGGTAATCATCAAAATATGCAAGCATTTTGCATAATTCTCTTCATAGCACAATGTGCGATATATTCGCCACAAATGTCTTGGATTCATCTCCTGATGGAGTATGCGACACTATAGTCACAACCAATGACAAATGCTATGAAATTAACACATATATGGAAAAACATTACGAAGGTAGGCACCAACAGTGTAGGCCTCATAATGGCTATGTCATAAGTGTTGTGCCTTCATTTTTTCTTTGAACACATGGAGATAATCACTAGTAAGTAGTGTAGACCTCACTCTTATGGAGCTTCCCACAACCTTGTGTTAATTAAAACACATTGAAGGTAATCACCACATGATGATGTAGACCTCGCAGTTGTGAACGAAAATGATTCGTTGCCATAATGCAATCCATAAGTTGTGTGCAATTGAAGGTAGTCATTATGTCAAAATGACATAATATAGACCTCACAATAACATTGGATAATCTGCAATTAAGCAGTACATGCCATTTGTCGATTCCTTGTGACAAATGTAAATTTGACATAGTCAGGCAATTTCATACACTTCTCTACCTTATGTTTCCCAAATTTGCAAGCAAGTTCCATATTCTTGCCAATAATGGAATCAATATATTGCTTTGCAAGAGTATTACTCATGTAATACGAATAAATGCAGAAGTATAAACATACTTGTGCAACATATATGAGGACTTAGGGGCCTCAAATGGTCATTTTACATGATGTAAAATGATGTATAATTAATTATTACGCAATTCAGCAACACCCTGTGGTCTATCATGTATATTTGCTCTGAAGCCTGGGGCATAAAACGCAAATATCAATAACCATGTGGTTAAAGTGCTGAAAATAGTAAAGCCTCGGGGCAATTTTCAATAAGCCCGAGAGCTTAGCAGCAAGTTGGATAATTCTAACGAAAGTGTCAGGATTTATCCCTGATTTCCATACAATAAAAAGGCTGATTTGCAAAATCACCGAAAAGAGGATATCTCTTCTCTTCTTCTGCTGTGCGGTTACCAATTCCCTGACAGGAATAGCCACCGTTGCCTTTCGGAAATTTTCAGCCGCGCCGGAGCGCTTTACCGTAAACGAGATGGTCGCCCTGGGGTCGAGGCCACGCCGGACCAGAGGGCACCGCCAGACGGGGTGTCCGCCGTTGGCCGCCGCGAGGAGGCTGCCGCCAGATCGCTCACCACTGGGCACTGCAGACGGACCCCGACTTCCAGAGCGTCATGCCTTGCGCCGTACATGGCAATCTCAAGGGAAACCGTTGGCTGCCAGTATTCGCCTACACGCAAATTAGATGGTTAATCTTAATCACAAGACATCAAATTTGTAGTATTTGCTAATCGATTTCCTGATGCATGCATGCGATGGATGCATGTCTTTGCCCTGGTCGTTCTGCCACAGCCAGCCTCGCTGCCGTTCTGGAGGGCGTGGCCGTCCCGTCGCGCTGGATGAAGCCGCACCGCGCATCGCGCCAGTCGGCTGCGCCGACGGCATGCGGAGAACCACATCAGGATGCTGCGGTTGCAGGTCGCTGGTTTGATGTCGCCGATCGCGATGTAGTGGCCGTAGTTGGGTCTGTTGATCTTGTCACAATGGATGCATGCGGAAGTCACAACAGAATTGATTAGCATATAGTATTTGTTTAACCAAAACAAGAACAAACCAACGAGACATGCATTCAGATCCATTAAGATCGATTCCTTCGATCTTTCTCAGAGAGAAGTTTGGCGTCAGTCGATTGCTTGTGGATCGCGTGATTGCTGTTTAGCGCCGCCGGCGACGTAGCATCTCGCGCCTCCACGCCGGGATGGGCGCCGCCTCGTGCCGGTCTGCCGCCAGCCGCCGTTTCTCTTCAAGACGATTGATCTATTTTTCCGTGTCCTGTAGGGATGCATGCAGATGCATGTCCGTCTTTGCTGCCTCCGCCGTGCGTGAGCCGGCCGTGCTTTTGGGAGCCGCGCTGGACCGCGCCACGCCCGCTGGGCGCTTCCTCTTCATGGCTGAAGCCCGCAGTACGACATGTCTCCACGCGTTGCGCGCCGGATTATTTTTCCCTGTGCGTTACTCTTTTGGTAGAGTCTAGGTGCTGATAACGTGTTGTAGAGTGAAAGTAAAGGAACAAATGAAGACTCCAAATGATCCACTAGTTCCATTGCAATGTGGGAAACCCACTTATATACAGGACGTGGATTTTTAGAACACCTGCACCCCGATCCTGGTATCTTGGCTGTCCAATATTGTTTTAAAATCTGTGCAATACAACTAACTTTCCATATGAAATTTTCTCTTTTTTGTTTCTCTCACATAAAAGATGTCTTGAAGTTCAAACCTTTGCAGCGTGGCAAAGCTTTCCATCTAGAATCTAGGATAAATCAGCTTTCCATCTAGAATCTAGGATAAATCAAGATTTATCCTAGATTCTAGATGGAAAGCTTTGCCACGCTGCAAAGGTTTGAACTTCAAGACATCTTTTATGTGAGAGAAACAAAAAAGAGAAATCGATTTGCACGAATCGCGATGCGAAGAATGGATGGCTAGATAGAGAGGGCCTGGGTGCAGGTGTTCTATTTTATATTTTCCCTTATATACATGGTGAAGGGGTGTGTTGGGAGACACCTCTTCCCCAACAGACATCTTCTGGGAGGCATTCCTCCCATACAATTCATCACATATTTCTATTTCTCAACAATCCTGATGCAATTCTCTAGGTTTTTTCTTACTGGGAGATGTAAAAGACATTTGTTTCAGATCAAGGATTAGTATTTTCTGATTTTATCTTGGAGATGTAATCGGCAGTTTTTTTTCATGAGAGACCATGTAGGGCACGTTAGGGACTCACGGGTCAGGCTACCATGCTATATATTTTACGCATATCGAACGGTTATTGTAGTTATAATTTTTAGATCAAGGGTTAGTATTTTCTGATTAACGTGAGATTTTTCAGCCTAATTCTCTTGCTTCTAATTAACACATCATTTACTTTTTATTATATATAAATTCTCTTGCTTCTAATTAACACATCATTTACTTTTTATTATATATGAATAGATAGAATGTTGCCAACCGTGTGTGAAGAAATTCTTGACGGAATTATCGACGGAAGCTAGGTGCAAACAGCATAGTGAGTTAATCTGGAGGGCAAAATATATATACCTGAACAAAGGAATTGCGAGCATAGCTTGTTTCCCCTTGTCCTTGATTCATATGCACCGTCAACATGGACGCCATTGCCAGCTTCTTGGAGAAGGACTAACCTCACCTCCAGATTAAAGCTTTGTGCAGGAACCAGATTCTAGTAGCTATATATATGACGGCCATTTGGGGCACCTACGTGCCTGGGCACCTTGCCTACAAACCGTCGGATTACACTAAGATGCGTGCACGTGTATTAGTACTAGAACTAATGGATTAAACATTGACACTTTAATTAGCAAAGAATTATTACTTGATCTGGACACTTAATGCCCTCATTAAACAAGAACGAGAAAATCAACAATTAATGGTCCATGCATGGTGCGTGTATTTTATTGATGTGTTATTTTTTTACATACTTTGTCACGTACTAATTCATATACCTATAAAAATTCATATACCTCGTCACGTACTAATTTATATACCTATAAAAATCATATATCTAGTCACGTACTAATTCATATACCTATAAAAATTCATATACCTCGTCACGTACTAATTTATATACCTATAAAAATCGTATATCTAGTCACGTACTAATTCATATACCTATAAAAATTGTATACCTAGTCACGTACTAACTTTTTCATATACCTGGTCAATATCTATCGTATATGTAAATTGTACTATCTCTGGGTATATCTCCAATATCATTTACGGGTATGTCTCAAAATAATTTACATGTATTAAAAATGGTGTATCATTTTTTTGGGTTATGTATCGTTCAAAGTGTATCAGTTTTATGTATATCTTCAAAGCATGCATGTATTGAAAAAGGGTATGCGGGTATGATATGTTAGGTCCATGTATGTACGAAAAACCACGTATGGGTATTGGCATGCAACGTACATTCCTAAAACTAAAAAAAAAATTGTGTGTGGGTATATGTACGTAGGAAAAAAAATTGTGTGTGGATATTCAGCATGCATCATATATATTTCCAAAAGTAAAAAATAATTAGGATTACATTTTATATTATCTGATGGCCTTATTTTGAATAGAAATATTAGTCGCCAAAAAGTGTGACCCGGCCCTAATTTTTTAACACTACAAACCTTGAAAAGTAAAACATCAGAAGAATGCATAATATATGTCGTAATTACACATATAGACATTTGCGACAATATTTCGTATTATTTGGTCATATCTGATACGTTAAAAAATCAGAGCGTATATACATACCCTTTTTGTTTGGAAAGGAATATACATACCCTTTTTGTTTGGAAAGGAATCAATGCAAAGGAAAGTAGTAGGATATTGTTTTTGGAAAGCAATAATTGCCTATTAGAGCTGATAGTGCATGCAAACAAAGTTTTGAAAAGTCATATGTCATGGATTGTATGTCATGCATAATGAATATCACTTACTATAACGGGCACCTAGGTGCCCAGGCACCTAGGTGTCCCATATAATTTACCTATATATATATATATATATATATATATATATATATATATATATATCTGTGTGTGTGTGGGTCGCTGCCAGAACTATATCTATGATCAGGATTCCATGATTTAGCAACGTTTAGCCCACGCTGGCTACTTTTCCTACGTTGAATGCTGCTGCAGCGTTGCATCTAGGTACTCCCTCCATCCCGAAATATATGACGTATAAATTTAGTCAAAAAGTCAATACCTTTTTAGTTTGGCCGAACATATATGCAAAAATATAAATATACATAACACCAATATAACCATCATTAGTTATATTTTCATAATTTATTTTCAATATTATAATTATTGATATTTCCTTCTATATATTTTGTCAAACTTTGATTCTGTTTACTTTTGGACTCATTTTATATGCAAATACTCCATCCGTCCCATAATATAAGAACGTTTTTTACACTAGTGTAGTGTAGTGTAAGAAAAACGCTCTTCAAGTGACATTCACGCAACAATGCGCGTATGAGTCAAAGGAATCATTTACTTGGTCTTTAGTTTTGTTTATAATGCAGTAAATAAACAGTGAGAAAAAACTCCGAAAGTAAATAAACAGTAAAAAACAAATTCAAATTTCCAGGCTCTTGGCCATTTATTTGTGCTGTCAAATAAGTATTTTGATTTATCGTTCAGTTTATTATTATAAATTGTGCAGTTGAACCTGAGCCTGAACTTCCAGTGTACGTTCCACCCTTGATTTTTCACGCATTTTGGCTGTCGTCAATTATTGTGGTTCTGCAATTTCTCGTCTTCCACTGTTTTGGGTCAATGCATGCATACAACTTTTGCTCAATAAGACTGTTATATGAACACGTGCGACGTGTACTGCTGTGCTCCAAAGTCTCTATGGATCCTATAAGCAATCGGAAATATTATGCCGCACGCTGCTACGACCAAAGGACACGTGAGTCGTAGGCTGTGGTACTATTGACTGCATGCTGGCTGACAATGTTCCAGTCCGGCTGCTTCGAACGGTCACTCCCCGCTGCAGATCTTTACCAAGACAGATCGAGGTAACACGTACGTACGCCATATGCATCCAAGTGTTTCAATCCGTGGTGCCTACGCCATCTTCAATGCAGATCATCAAATTTTCGCCCACGAATATCCACGGACACGACCAGATATGTCCCGGGACAGCCGGCCGGGCAAAGGCCATCCAACTGAAAGTCACCAATATCCGCACCAAAGTCGAACGAAAATTAGCAAGTTCAATACATTGCATGCAAACCGGATGGAATTTACAAGTTCGGAATAAACTAAAACTAAACTAAACTAAAACTAAGCATAGTACTAGACGATGAACTCGTAGGCCTGGCCTCCCAGGCAGCCGGCACCACCGTCGTCGTTGCGACCACCGCCCACGTTGAGCCAGTGGCGGAAGGCCCCCCATGCATGACGACATCCATGTCAGGCCACGGCGCTCTCGCAGGCAGACCCTTCAGTGCATCCTCGATAGCATTGCGCCGCCTGTCGCCGGCTTCTTGGAGACGGATGGTACGCTCGGACTCTGCCAACCTCACTTGGAGGAGCTGGGTGTTGAGCTAGTGCCTGCGGCGGGCGTCCGACTCGACAGTGATCTTGAACCAATCAAGGACCCAAGCCTCTATGAGCACCCAGGCAGGCGCCACCTGGGTCTTGGCGAATGCCGCATTGCGCTATGCCGGTCGCACCTCCTGCTTCTCAACTTTGCATTTGGATGAAGACACACTGCCGACGCCGACGCGTTTGAGATAGTGGTGGAGGCGAGAGGGTTCGCCTCCGGCGAGGGCCCGATTGGCGACGCGGAAGGGACAGTGCCTCCTCCTTGACGTGGCATCCAATCTGAACGTCATGGTTGCTCAGAGGGGACAACGACGCGAGACCATGGTTGATCAACGACCTGCGCAACACCTCCTCCATCAGCTGCATGAACTAGTTCTCGGAGCGAGCATTGAGCAGTGGCACCTTCTGGTCCTTCACGCTGGACGCAGCTGTGGACAACAACAGGTCCGCGGCCGTGGGGGATGAAGGCAACAGCCTTTGTTATCAATATTTTCACATATATATTAACCACTATATCTGTTTGCTTATTGGTTCAGTAGTGCCGCAAAGTAATTTTAAGCAATACTTTATAGTCTAGCTAGTGCCATTTTTTACTTCGGACACTTGGTTTCTCGTAAGCTGGCTAGTGCGTTGGGCTGCATCTGTCTTGGGCCTGGTCTTCTTCTGGGCTTCAGGCCCATCAGTCGTTCAGCTGCTAACAGCGCACTAGTTAAAATAGAATGATTTTACCCAAAAAAAGTTAAATAGAATGATAGTGCTAAAAAAGTTACTAAATAGAATGATTGCATGATAGTCAACTTTCAAGTGAAATGTTCTGTTGCATTTCATTTTTGTTCATGGTCTGGTGCTCCTGAGGCCTGAGCGTTCTACACCGCTCATGGTGCTCCCATCGCTGAAGGAAGGATCATACAGAGCTAGTGCTTTGCTTACATGTGCATTATTAGTTGGTTGCTAGTAGTTAGTTTCTTCATCACATGGATACGTATGGAATATTAACTATAGCTGACACTCGATGTCGTCAAGGAGTTCCTTTCAACCACATTGAGATCAGCAATACAGAATCCTATATACTCCGTCCGTTCCAAAATAGATTACTTAACTTTGTACTAACTTTATACTAAAGTCATCTATTTTGGAACGGAGGGAGTACCTACTAAAATAGTTGATCCTCACTAACTCAATTATCTTAACATGCAACCGGATTCATCTCTAGTTAACTAAAACACATTAGTGCCAACTATTACTGATTTTATAACTGGTTCAGTCTCATCACACATCTTATCAAGACACACACAACAGAAACCTCAGGCTGAATTTGTTGCCCTACTAGAATTTTAGGGCAGTATTTGGTTTGCAGCAAAAAGATGTACTAGTGCTTTTGCAAGCCAATATCCGGTTATATCAAAACAACCTAACTAGTTCTGTAATTTGCGTACCCAACATTTGGGGAGCCAATTCGGTTTCAAACCAGGCAGCCTGCCAATCTGCCCTATGCAGACGAACTCTAACAATAACTGAAAGCTAACTTTTGACTGAATAATGAACTAATAATATACGAGATCGATGATCACTTAGTATAAAGTCGTGGCATGTAACATGTACTCCCTCCGTCCAGAAATATTTGTCATTGAAATGGATGTATCTAGATGTATTTTAGTTTTAGATACATCCATTTTCATCCATTTTGATGACAAGTATTTCCGGACGGAGGGAGTACTTAGACAAACAGGTCACACATATACTTCCTCCGTAAATAAATATAAGAGCGTTTAGATAACTAAAGTAGTGATCCAAACGCTCTTATATTTCTTTACAGAGGGAGTACAGTATAAACATCAGTCTGTTCGAACAACAAAATAACACAATATATAAAATTCATAGAGATAGAAGTGACGCAGTCACATACTCCACGCAAGAAAGCTCACCCACGTCTCATAGTTTGAGTAATGCAGTTTGAATACGCTGCTGCCTTCCAAAATGTCAAGGATAGCCTATAACAATAAGCCACCGACTGATCATCCTGAATAACAACAAACTGAAGGAGACTTTAGACATTATTATCTACATATTGTGTCCCTAAAGAAAGCAATGCTTCCATCTCATCAAATGTGGTGACCTTCAAAAACTCAGTGACAGATCAGCCAGTTAGGTGTTAGGTGATCATCAGTTCATCATGTCTTAGTAACCGGAACAGTCAGCATAGCCAATCCGGCATGCTCTTCCTACAAACTTCCCTACAGACTCACAAAACGGGAAGTTGCAGCCTAGGCCGAGCTACGCGGTACCCATTATCTAGGCCGTTCACTTGCGTCGTGATCTGTGCGTTATTTGACCACCTACTGACTACGCATGTGCATGTCCACTGTGTAGGTACTGTTTTCCCAGCGATTAACAGGTGTTTGTCGGCACACATGTGAGAGGCATGCATGTGAGGTGCTGATGTGATGTGAGAGAGCGCAGAAGAATGGAGCCGCATGCAAGGGAAGGAGCTTTTTTTATAACTGCATGCATGAGTTGGCCTGTTGTTGTGTGTGAAAGAGAAAGGAAAGAGAGAGGTGATGTGAGAGAAGCGCAGAGAAGAGAGAGGCGTTGTGTGACAGTGACTTGGTTGTAATTACGTACGTAAATTATTCCTGTTGTTCCATATCCCAGACAGAATTGAAAATTAGCATGCAATCTAGTGGATCTGGTAAAAAAGTGTTCGATAACTTCAAGATATAAATTCGCTCCCTCAAATAATTGTGCTATGATCCATCTTACCTTCGTTCCCACCCGGTTGTGTCACTCAAGACCTCCTGACAATTATTAGATTCAGCAGGTGCATCTTTCAGAATCAACAATTTGTGCTCCAAACGAGGATCAGAGTCTTCATGGCTGGGGATAAAAATATTGAATCCACGAGTCACACGTCGATGGTGGGACAATAGTATGTGGGGCTTGTCTGAGCGGGCTCATGTCACATCATGTCAGGTACAGTACCGGGCCCATCAAAGGTATTCTGGCGCCAGACTGTGATGTGTTTACCGCCTGACACAGCTGCTAATTCAGCACAGATCCACATGCACCAAAGCTCATATTGGACGACTACGATAGTGGGTACCGCGTAGCTCAAGCTACAAAAAACCGTTGTCCAAAACGGGAAGTTGCAGCCTAGGCCGAGCTACGCGGTACCCATTATCTAGGCCGTTCACTTGCGTCGTGATCTGTGCGTTATTTGGCCACCTACTAACTACGCATGTGCATGTCCACTCTGTAGGTACTGTTTTCCCAGCGATTAACAGGTGTTTGTCGGCACACCTGTGAGAGGCATGCATGTGAGGTGCTGATGTGATGTGAGAGAGCGCAGAAGAATGGAGCCGCATGCAAGGAAGGAGCTTTTTTTATAACTGCATGCATGTGTTGGCCTGTTGTTGTGTGTGAAAGAGAAAGGAAAGAGAGAGGTGATGTGAGAGAAGCGCAGAGAAGAGAGAGGCGTTGTGTGACAGTGACTTGGTTGTAATTACATACATAAATGATTCCTACTGTTCCATATCCTTGACAGAATTGAAAATTAGCATGCAATCTAGTGGATCTGGTAAAAAAAAGTGTTCGATAACTTCAAGATATAAATTCGCTCCCTCAAATAATTGTGCTATGATCCATCTTACCTTCATTCCCACCCGGTTGTGTCACTCAAGACCTCCTGACAATTATTAGATTCAGCCGGTGCATCTTTCAGAATCAACAATTTGTGCTCCAAACGAGGAGCAGAATCTTCATGGCTGGGGATAAAAATATTGAATCCACGAGTCACACGTCGATGGTGGGACAATAGTATGTGGGGCTTGTCTGACCGGGCTCATGTCACATCATGTCAGTTACAGTACCGGGCCCATCAAAGGTATTCTGGCACCAGACTGTGATGTGTTTACCGCCTGACACAGCTGCTAATTCAGCCTAGATCCACATGCACCAAAGCTCATATTGGACGACTGCGATAGTTGGTACCGCGTAGCTCAAGCTACAAAAAAACCGTTCTCCAAAACGGGAAGTTGCAGCCTAGGCCGAGCTACGCGGTACCCATTATCTAGGTCGTTCACTTGCGTCGTGATCTGTGCGTTATTTGACCACCTACTGACTACGCATGTGCATGTCCACTGTGTAGGTACTGTTTTCCCAGCGATTAACAGGTGTTTGTCGGCACACATGTGAGAGGCATGCATGTGAGTTGCTGATGTGATGTGAGAGAGCGCAGAAGAATGGAGCCGCATGCAAGGGAAGGAGCTTTTTTTATAACTGCATGCATGTGTTGGCCTGTTGTTGTGTATGAAAGAGAAAGGAAAGAGAGAGGTGATGTGAGAGAAGCGTAGAGAAGAGAGAGGCGTTGTGTGACAGTGACTTGGTTGTAATTACTTAAATAAATGATTCCTGCTGTTCCATATCCCTGACAAAATTGAAAATTAGCATGTAATCTAGTGGATCTGGTAAAAAAAGTGTTCGATAACTTCAAGATATAAATTCGCTCCCTCAAATAATTGTGCTATGATCCATCTTACGTTCGTTCCCACCCGGTTGTGTCACTCAAGACCTCCTGACAATTATTAGATTCAGCCGGTGCATCTTTCAGAACCTACAATTTGTGCTCCAAACGAGGATCAGAGTCTTCATGGCTGGGGATAAAAATATTGAATCCACGAGTCACACGTCGATGGTGGACAATAGTATGTGGGGCTTGTCTGACCGGGCTCATGTCACATCATGTCAGGTATAGTACCGGGCCCGTCAAAGGTATTCTGGCGCCAGACTGTGATGTGTTTACCGCCTGACACAGCTGCTAATTCAGCACAGGTCCACATGCACCAAAGCTCATATTGGACGACTACGATAGTGGTACTGCGTAGCTCAAGCTACAAAAAAACCGTTCTCCAAAACGGGAAGTTGCAGCCTAGGCCGAGCTACGCGGTACCCATTATCTAGGCCGTTCACTTGCGTCGTGATCTGTGCGTTATTTGACCACCTACTGACTACGCATGTGCATGTCCACTGTGTAGGTACTGTTTTCCCAGCGATTAACAGGTGTTTGTCGGCACACCTGTGAGAGGCATGCATGTGAGGTGCTGATGTGATGTGAGAGAGCGCAGAAGAATGGAGCCGCATGCAAGGGAAGGAGCTTTTTTAATAACTGCATGCATGTGTTGGCCTGTTGTTGTGTGTGAAAGAGAAAGGAAAGAGAGAGGTGATGTGAGAGAAGCGCAGAGAAGAGAGAGGCGTTGTGTGACAGTGACTTGGTTGTAATTACATACATAAATGATTCCTGCTGTTCCATATCCCTGACAGAATTGAAAATTATCATGCAATCTAGTGGATCTGTAAAAAAAGTGTTCGGACCAGAGGAGCAACCCAGGTCCGCAATCACCATCTTTGTGGGCAAGAAGGTGCTAGTGCCGGGGCATAAATCAATGACGGCCGCTTCTATCAGGGGCTTCATCCTCTTCTGCTCACCATTCTGTAATCGAGGTGCAGTGTTGTTTATCAAATGTGATCTTTATAATGTTCTCATTCTTCTTTAAACTAGCAAAGTGGCCAGCTCGATGTGCGGGCTAGGATTTTACAAATGCAATTTATGTAGTCTATATTAGCCCTATGTGTTGAGAATATATGTTTGGTTTGCCTATAGAAAATTTGGGTCAAAATTGGTTACAGTTACTAAATGATGCTTTTAATGCAATTTGTGTAGTCTATATTAGCCCTTTGCATTGAGAATATATGTTTGGTTTGCCTACAGAAAATTTGTGTCAAATTTGGTTACAGTTACAAAATGAAGCTTTTTCATAAGCAAAAGTTCGTCTTAGATATATTTCCTTTTCTTGTTGACATTTGGACATATATATTTCACATTAATCATGTACCTACATGTTATGCACATTACAGTAAATATATTTCTTCATTATTGAATCCATTGCTCAATTAATTTTTATTTATTTTGAATATATATGTTTCACATTAATCATGCACCTACATGTTTATATAATAAGTATGTGTTACTCGTTTTTTGTAGGCATAGACAAATTTCTTAGGAGCTATGTAGAAATTACATATTTACCTATAGTTGTCGACATGTGTACAAATAATATTTGCTAGTTATGTATATATGGAAATTAATGAAATTATGGTTATTTACATGCATTTCACTAGTCTGCTTGGCCTTAACCTATATGCAAAGAGATCTTAAGGTAAAACAATTGTTCTAGTAGAAACACAATCAGGGGCATTAAAGTTGTAAGTTCGTTATGGCTCCATCAGATTGTTATTTGTTTTATCAATGTTTCAATGATCATCACAGTTATTTACTGGAGATATACCATTCAGATTAGGCTTCTGGAAACCTACATATGGATTCATGTAATCATGTTGTATTGATAACTCCTGAGCTTTTCATATTGGCCGCATTAAAAGAATTTGTGAAGGGTGTCTGATCAGGGCAATACCTATTATGAGCTAGTAGTATTTACAGTGCTTTCCAAACAGAAGTATCACTTTTAGTGATATTTAGGTTTAACCCATCAAATGGGAAATCAAACAAAAGATACGTAAATCCATCATGTAAAGTACCATCACTACCAACCAACTCCATAGTCCATACGTATGATACGTTTTGGCGAATTCATATAGCCATATAATGTAGCTTGGTCTTTTCACTTTTTTTTTTCTGAAAATCAAAAAAGATGTACTGATCCTTAGAGATCCATGCTTGGGTACAATGTAACTTAAAGAGTTATGTAATGCATGAAACAGACCTTGGGAAATAAAAGAAGGCACGCATCTGAAAAACTACCACTTTTTAGCAGACTACTGATTTATTTTGGTTTTTGCAAAATACATAAAGTAATTGCCCTTTAAAGCTTATAAATAAAAATGACTAACCAATCTCCTGCAAACTATGGGACAAAATATGTAAGGATGAAATACATGATTTTCCAATGATATCTTTAAACTCTACCCAGTAATCAAATTCCTAGCTGATGAGGTTTGTATTGAATGATTTAAATCAATAATTCAGTGATAATTGGTACAAGATAACTAAAATCAAGGATGTAGGTTTGTAACTCTAATATCATATAGATAAAAAAATTAAGTATAGTTTAATATTGGCTCCTCCATGGTGAAGGAATTTCACATGTTCTAGTTGTAACAATAGCATAAGTTGCATAAAATTAACACTTATGAGGCGCTCTGTGTACTGTTATTTACTCTATGAATATTATGTGTTAACACTACTTTGTGAACAGGGGTTATAACCACTATTATATATGTATTATTTGATCAATCTCGTAAAATAGGTGCAGAGATGTGAAGTAATCCAAAAGGAAAACTCGCAGTTTTTCATTATAAACAGATTTTTTTCTTGTTCACAAAAGCGAGAAGTACATGTCAATAACTATAAAAGAGAGAAGAGAGTGCGTAGTTTTCTAGGATGCAGACTAAACTATTATGTATAAATCACATAGCTCGATAGTTTCTGTGTTAACCAACTAACAAAGCATTGAGATCTGCATACATATGTAGATGTCGTTTAAGTGGTTAGACCTTCCTTGGTGATTTTAGAAACAAAACAATAGCTCTTGGACTACCATGGATGGCTTGCAAACCTGACTGGTGTACTGTAATGAAGAGAGGGGTACCAAGGTTTAATTATGTCACTGTTGTCATATAATGATGTAGTTCCGTATTTCATTGTACCGTACAACAAAAGTGTGATACAATTGCCATCGTTATCAAAGCAATTAGCATAAATGAAATTTAAATATTATTTGAGCTGGGTAGGCAAGTGCGACCTTTGGATGAAATTGTGAGGTGAAAGGAAAAACTGAAAAGAAACTATGTATCAACTGAAAAGGAGAAAAGACCATCATATACCCCTGGCTTGTAAACACATTCAAATATTGGTTGATGTATATAAGGAATTTTGCTTTATATCGTACTAAAGAACAGAGGTTCGGATGGGATCATCATCTTTTTATCAGGGCTCCCACAATCAATAACATGAGGCAGAAATGTTTTGCTATAACTGAAATACTACTGATATCCCTAATCAGACATAAGTTAAAAGTGCAGCTTAGCTTGGTGATGAAGGATCTAGGGTAATCATGGCACCAACAGGAAAAATTGTGCTGGCCTTGTACAAAGTAACCGCATGGCCAAAGACACACGTCTAAGGCGCTCCATGGATGGAAGGATTGAACTGGCCTCAACATGCGCGTAGATAGAAAGCAACAAAGCTGATTAGTTCTTCCTATGCAAAGCTAACCACGCTACCTAAAACTTAGGTCTTACTCATATATTAACTCTGCCTACTATAAAAATTGTGATTAATTGTGGTCGGCCAGAAATACCACATGCATCCGTAACTTGGTCTAGCTAGATGATTGATTAGCCGCCCGAGCGAAAACACGCATGCACGTAAACTTGGTCTCACACCTGAATTAACTCTTTCAGCCATAGCACGTATGTACGCACGTATACGGTACAGTTAGCAAGCTGATTGATTTGCGGCCGGCCGGAAAACACACACATGCGAAAACAAAACTTGGTCTCTCGTGGGAATTTCTCTCCGTTCAGAGCATTGATGGCAGCTGTCCTTCTACAGAGTACGTCCGAGCAGATGCGCAAGTAATAGACCGAGCTATGAGAAGGGTATATGGCAATTGATGGGACGGACGTTGTACCATGGGGCGAAAGAAAATGGAGTCTTGCGCAGCGCAGAAAGAGGGAATTCGATTTTCTTTTAGGTGTTCGCTTTTTTTTTTGAACTCTCTTTTAGGTGTTCGCTTGATGGAGGAAAGAAGATAGACTAGACTTGTACGTAGAAAAGGATCATACAAAGAAAAAAAAAATCTAGGCATATGATGTCTTCACGGAGTATTATATAAAAAAAAAAACTAATCTGGGTTTAATGTCTCCACGGGTGGGCATTGAAGGGGAAATCCATGGACTATCATTGATTAATTAACAAAATTGATGGCTGGATGTTTTCTATTTATTTTGGTAATGTCTAGCCTAATTCTCTTTTTTCTAGTTAACCTGCCAATTACTTTATATATATAATATATTTTCTTAATAAAGTTAGATGTTATATAAATAAAGCTTGATACGATTGTATATCATTGGAAATAAATATGTCTTCCTGAAAGTCATTCATATGTAATTATATACTCTATACCTATATCCTAGTAAAATTTAATGATTATAATAAGGGTCCGTCTACAGCTTGGTCGATGCAGAAAATCTTATTCTCAGTTGACTTTTACCTTTTGTTCGTCCCGATCAAAAAGGTATTCATCTTGGTATAATAATGTACTCATATATATTGCAAATAAAGTAGAACGATCTGACTATTGTTGGTTGGCTGAGAAAAACATTATTCTTAGTTGACTTTACCAATTTTTCATACATATCTAAAAATATGTTCATGCGCGTCCATGCATCAATTTAGTCATCTAGTGAAAAAACAATTGTAGACAAGTTTATCAGTTACAAAAGTGGGGAATCTGACATGAATGTAAATGTTGGATTGAGAACTCTCACCGACCGGGAAATAAGGGACTCTCAGGTGACTCAGAATTAGCAAATATATACCTAGGAAGGGTAAGGTTGTGCTATTTTCCATTGTCTAGGTATGTTGTTTGTAAAAGGAAATATATGTCCCTATATTACTGTACATTGTGCAGAGATCAGACTTGCATCCCGATAATAAATTTCCTACCGATACGTGGATGATGCAGATGGGATGCTGATGCTTCCCAGATGTATACATCATTCATAATCTTATGGTACATATGAAATAGTTGATAGAACATAGAGCTTTTGCTACCTTGGATAGACCTTTTACAATCCTTTTCGCAGTTATTAGCAAGGTGAACAGTAAATCCTTTCCAACGTACATGTGTTCAAGCCAGCTACTGGTAATGGGAAAATTCAAGCATGCAATGAGGACTTACCAAAGGTATGTGCCAGTTCGTCTTTGCTAGATGCCAGGGGCAAGTGACGCTCCAGTCTTACAGCTTGCAAGGCATGCGTCTTATACGCCATGTGCAAGATCTGCTTCTTGTAGCTTGGCAATCAATGCTTGCCACGCCGCTCATGTAACTGTAGCTTGGGAAGATCTGCAACGTTATGGCTTCGTCTGTGGCCACCGCCTAAGAGATTATTGCTCGCCATGCCCCTCATGTAACTGTAGCTTGGGAAGATCTGCGACGTCGTGGCCTCGTCTGTGGCCGCCGCCTAATAGATCATATGAAGACATGATGCCTCTTTTCCAACACGTCCCTGGAACACCACCACACGAAGGCTAAGGGTAGGCGGTTAGGCCGCCCTGTGGCGGCAGCCCCGCAGGCTGTGCGTCGCCGAGCTTCTAGTCCCGCCACGTCAGATTGTTTTGCCCCGTGTGGGAGGAGGAGGTCTCTGCCGTCACGGCAAAGTCCCGGAGAAATCCTGAAAGTCAGCGAGGTTATCACCACATTCATTGGGGTCTGGAGGATTATGCCACTGCCCTTGCTGGACCAAGAGATCCTTGTTGTAGAGTGAAAGTAAAGGAACAAATGAAGAGTCCAAATGATCCACTAGTTCCATTGCAATGTGGGAAACCCCACTTATATACATGGTGAAGGGGTGTGTTGGGAGACACCTCTTCCCCAACAGACATCTTCTGGAGGCATCCCTCCCATACAATTGATCACATATTTCTATTTCTCAACACTCCCCTTGATCAATTGTTATATGTATATTGCAAACTGAAAAACTACTCCAAAAACCCCGTGGGGAAAATTGAGGAGAAACCTTATAATAATATGCCATCAAAAACTCCTTTAAAACCCAGTGGAAAAAATATAAGGAGAAACCAATATGGCATATATCCGCACTTGTATTTATATTGTCTCGTTAAAAACCTTATATGAGAAACCATCATGGAAAACTCATAAAGGGAAAAAGAGTACAATATGAGTGATTTGAGGATCACCAACGGGTTATAACTTGGGATTTTATTCCCCCTGAACTTTGCAAACCTCAAGAATATCTCATACCAATTCCACGAACCTAGTTCTGGAATGTAAACATGATAGAGATATTGTGAATATCACAATAATCTGTTTGCATATTATCCTATTACATTTCTGTAATTCACAAGGATAAATATAACCCATAAGCAATACAAGTGACATTATCTTGGTAGATAATGATAATCTCCACAGGATTCACATGTGGCCAATCATTCTATGAAGTCATCCACATTTTCTTATGCTTCAAATGAAATAGAATGATCATTGGAAGGACTCATTTAGAGTCTATTCTTAATACTTCCTTCAAAGTACTCTTCCAGCAAACGATATGGCATTGTGGGATCAGATAATTAGCCACTATCAATATATCAAACCATGGTCCCATCTTGATTTTCCGAATGAAATTGATCAAGACCCTTCGTGCTCTGGATATATCCCAGGATATTCCTTACACAAACCTTATACCTTTCAGGGAATTGCACTCTCAATAAATTGCCAAAAACTATAGTGTCAGGCCTGACATATTTTGCAAGATATATGAGTGCTTCGATGGTATTTAGATATGGCAATTCATGCTCCTCTATCACTTCACCATCTGCCCTATGTCTCAAGGATTTGTATCCCATATTAGGTATAATATGACCATATGTGTCTTTGATATAATATATCCATATTGAACTTCTCCAATACTTTCAGATATATGAAGACTGATATCTTAGGGGATATGCTCAAGTCATAAATTTAGCATAATTTGGTTTAACCCAAATATCCGTCTTAACATGATTTTGTGTATTTCATGTCTTATACAGACTTTGATGATAAGCTCATCGACACCACAAATTAAGGTGATGTAAAATCCAATCCAGGATTTCTTCATGAATACACGTCAACAATCATTAGTATGAGAGTAATCCTTGTCAAGGAATAACTCACTTAGTCGGTTGCACCACACAATTCTCCGACTACTTCAAGTCATAGAATGACTTCAGAAGTTCCACACATGCATGTTGCGATTTACCTTTGGATTCAGAATATTAAGTCATTCAATGACTTCAATATATACATCCAAACTAATTGACCCACTGGGAGTATGTAGACATTACATACATCAACCGTATGGATCTGTACTGCCATTAACATTCAGTATCGAAACATAATTCCACTCATACCAAGAAGGTATGCTACATCGTAACCGATGTCGGGTCTCTGCGAAAAACCCTTGTGCTACAAGCCTCGCTTTCTCACCACCTCATTTATTTTCGTTTCCAAACGAAAATTCACTTCTCTTCCCTCTGGAAGATACTTATGAGGAGCAGGTTTTACAATGGTAAATACCTCTCTTTGATGAGCGAGTGCCACTCTTCCTTAATTGCTCCTTTCATTTGAACCAATATAAGTGCAACAACACTTTCCATGGATTTGGTTCAGGGCCCAAAAGGATTCTAGCAATTCTCGAGAAGAATTTTATGTCGACATATGTAGACTTTCTCATATACGATTCTCATGAATCAATATCATTGTGGAATTCTTATTACGCATCTTAACTCCTTGTGATTTCCCACAACAACGGATTCAAGGTGTTTCGATGTCCCAACACCTAGAAATGTGTGCACATATGTGTTGGACTTTGGATGCCGCGCATCCCTCAGGTGTCATTCAACCCAAGGTTGAATCATATTTACTGATCGAGGGGTCAATCTCCTCTGTTTCCGCTGAAACATATGAGAACTTAATCTCATGCAACCAGAATTCTCCCCCTCTTGCTCTCATCTAGGGAGACGAGTGGTTTATTAGGTACCTCCACTCGTTCTAGTACTTGACCATAGTGACACCTTTGTCATAAGTAAATATACTTGGCAGATTATTTGCAATATGCTGCAAATTTCTCATAACCTGAACCTCAAGTTCAAATTCTTAAGTACGTGGACAAAATGTCTATGACATTTATTATCCATTTCCTGGCATTCTTTGTGGTACATATCTCCCCCTAATGCCAGAAAATGTTCTTATTGCAAAAGCAATCAGCGTATGGGCTGCAAATAACTCCCTTCATAGGGTTAAGGTATTCGACGGATTAACGATCATACCATAGTTATTCCTCACATAGATCCCAACCATATGTGAAGGCCCATGATATACGCTGGGTGGTGATATCGGTATGCAACCGAATTACCGCAGATGGGAAATACTTCACTTATTTCCACGTACAAACTGCAAGGGGTGCAGTATCATTTGATCTCATTTAGACCAAATATGCGGAGTGTGAGACCGCATGTTACCATCAACAAAATGTTGGTAAATCACAATTCTGCAACATTGGCCAAGCAATATTGAATCTCTTTGATAAGAGATCAAGCCAAACCATTCTGGTTATGTACTATATACTGAATATAACCATTGAATGCTCGTGAATCAACTTCAATGACATTTCTATTCCAATGGAATTATCCCACGTTAGGATAATTTGCTCTAAATTCGTCAATTTGAGCAATTAATTCAGTAAACACATGGTTTTGTGTGGAATACACATCTAAGACCATCTTCTAGATGCGTCTATGAACACCATGAAGTACCAACATAACCCGGATAATGGTTGAATAATCCAAACATATTCTTGAATGCAATCAAGTTGGCTGGCTCATTTCAAATTTTAAGGTGAGTGGCCTTAAAGTTAATTCCCCAATGTCACATGTAGTGCACAAAAATAATCTGATGATTGTTGGGAATATTGCAACTTGTCAAGTTGTGGCCAACAGAATTGTTAATAATTTCTCTAATCGTCCAATACCTTGATGATAAAGGAGGAAAAATTATTATGTATGCAACAAGATTGAGTATGAACTAATTCATACACTCAATTATCTCAACTATCATGTCCGAGGGACAAGATGTTGCAATTTATACTACATGTAGTAGTACAATTATAGGCTAATGATATTTAGGGATAAATAGGAGACATACGAGATCTCCAAAATATCTTGGGAATATCATTCCACAAGCATATCATCAATGTAGAGGAGTCCATTCTCCTTCTACCATGCTAGAATATTTTCTGGTTGTTTCCTTTTGAAGTAGAACTTCAAACTTATCCCATTAAAATCATTTGCCTCCAGTGAGCCGGTGGTATGATTCAACCCAATACTTGACCAATTGGTAATCATTGGTACGATATTTCGTACAACCACCACTTTGACAAACTTGAGAGTTTGTCATTGTGATCATTTAGTTAAATGATTCATTCTTTTGCGAGATATACACTCCATTTCTGCTTGTCTTTTTTTCTCCACTTTACGTCCAACTCCTTGTGGTTCTCTAACCACAAAATTGCTTAGTATTGTAAGCACTAGCACAAACTTCAGGTAATGGTATAGCACCCGCTGGGGTGTACCATTTGATTCTTCATAAGAAGTTCATCATATTTTTACCCTGAAATAAAATGGTATTTCTTTTACCATCATAGGAGAATGTAAAGTGCAGTAAGGACATACAATCAGATCAAGATCTAAGACTGCCTTTATCACATAATCTCAACTTAGTGTTGATTTATAGACAACAGAATTATAAGCCTCAACGGACTCGAAGTCCTCACAACGAATCAATAATCATTCATGTGATGCTTATAACAATATATCTCGCCTCAATGAAGGCTCAAAGGGAAAATGGATATTCATCATCCATTAACATACGTCAGTTTGAGAACCGAGCCATTGTGATGACACATAATGCAAATATGCATATTCTTAGCTATTTATAAATAGCCATGACATTTTATGCAGGTGGAGTTTCTGTGGCAACAAGGCTCCAGGTCGACAAAATCTTTAATGTTCATGACCCATGTTAAATAGTTACTGCCACCAAATGTCATCTCATACCATTTCCTTTACAAAAAGGTCAGCCATATGTTGCATGAAATTCTCATGCAATATATTTACCTTCAGTAAATTAAGTAGGATGAAAATGTATGGCTAAACATAATCATGATCATGGTGATTCTTAGTGACCCATAGGGCAAAGCCTTCCACAGTAAGATAATAACCACTATGTGGTTGTAGATCTTCAAATTAAGTGTAGTCACCTCAGAAAGGATAAACCTTTAATTCCCATAAAACACATAGAGGTAATCAACCACCTAGTGGTGCCTCACTCTTATGGACAATTTCAACCGATCATAGCCTCCACAACCTTATGTTATTTAAAACACATGAAGGAAATTACCATGAAGTGGCATAAACCTCTCAGTTGTGCACGAAATTTATCTCGTTGCTATGATTACATCTTATAAGTGTGTTCTCGTGGAAGGTAATCATCAAAATATGCAAGCATTTTGCATAATTCTCTTCATAGCACAATGTGCGATATATTCGCCACAAATGTCTTGGATTCATCTCCTGATGGAGTATGCGACACTATAGTCACAACCAATGACAAATGCTATGAAATTAACACATATATGGAAAAACATTACGAAGGTAGGCACCAACAGTGTAGGCCTCATAATGGCTATGTCATAAGTGTTGTGCCTTCATTTTTTCTTTGAACACATGGAGATAATCACTAGTAAGTAGTGTAGACCTCACTCTTATGGAGCTTCCCACAACCTTGTGTTAATTAAAACACATTGAAGGTAATCACCACATGATGATGTAGACCTCGCAGTTGTGAACGAAATGATTCGTTGCCATAATGCAATCCATAAGTTGTGTGCAATTGAAGGTAGTCATTATGTCAAAATGACATAATATAGACCTCACAATAACATTGGATAATCTGCAATTAAGCAGTACATGCCATTTGTCGATTCCTTGTGACAAATGTAAATTTGACATAGTCAGGCAATTTCATACACTTCTCTACCTTATGTTTCCCAAATTTGCAAGCAAGTTCCATATTCTTGCCAATAATGGAATCAATATATTGCTTTGCAAGAGTATTACTCATGTAATACGAATAAATGCAGAAGTATAAACATACTTGTGCAACATATATGAGGACTTAGGGCCTCAAATGGTCATTTTACATGATGTAAAATGATGTATAATTAATTATTACGCAATTCAGCAACACCCTGTGGTCTATCATGTATATTTGCTCTGAAGCCTGGGGCATAAAACGCAAATATCAATAACCATGTGGTTAAAGTGCTGAAAATAGTAAAGCCTCGGGGCAATTTTCAATAAGCCCGAGAGCTTAGCAGCAAGTTGGATAATTCTAACGAAAGTGTCAGGATTTATCCCTGATTTCCATACAATAAAAAGGCTGATTTGCAAAATCACCGAAAAGAGGATATCTCTTCTCTTCTTCTGCTGTTGCGGTTACCAATTCCCTGACAGGAATAGCCACCGTTGCCTTTCGGAAATTTTCAGCCGCGCCGGAGCGCTTTACCGTAAACGAGATGGTCGCCCTGGGGTCGAGGCCACGCCGGACCAGAGGGCACCGCCAGACGGGTGTCCGCCGTTGGCCGCCGCGAGGAGGCTGCCGCCAGATCGCTCACCACTGGGCACTGCAGACGGACCCCGACTTCCAGAGCGTCATGCCTTGCGCCGTACATGGCAATCTCAAGGGAAACCGTTGGCTGCCAGTATTCGCCTACACGCAAATTAGATGGTTAATCTTAATCACAAGACATCAAATTTGTAGTATTTGCTAATCGATTTCCTGATGCATGCATGCGATGGATGCATGTCTTTGCCCTGGTCGTTCTGCCACAGCCAGCCTCGCTGCCGTTCTGGAGGGCGTGGCCGTCCCGTCGCGCTGGATGAAGCCGCACCGCGCATCGCGCCAGTCGGCTGCGCCGACGGCATGCGGAGAACCACATCAGGATGCTGCGGTTGCAGGTCGCTGGTTTGATGTCGCCGATCGCGATGTAGTGGCCGTAGTTGGGTCTGTTGATCTTGTCACAATGGATGCATGCGGAAGTCACAACAGAATTGATTAGCATATAGTATTTGTTTAACCAAAACAAGAACAAACCAACGAGACATGCATTCAGATCCATTAAGATCGATTCCTTCGATCTTTCTCAGAGAGAAGTTTGGCGTCAGTCGATTGCTTGTGGATCGCGTGATTGCTGTTTAGCGCCGCCGGCGACGTAGCATCTCGCGCCTCCACGCCGGGATGGGCGCCGCCTCGTGCCGGTCTGCCGCCAGCCGCCGTTTCTCTTCAAGACGATTGATCTATTTTCCGTGTCCTGTAGGGATGCATGCAGATGCATGTCCGTCTTTGCTGCCTCCGCCGTGCGTGAGCCGGCCGTGCTTTTGGGAGCCGCGCTGGACCGCGCCACGCCCGCTGGGCGCTTCCTCTTCATGGCTGAAGCCCGCAGTACGACATGTCTCCACGCGTTGCGCGCCGGATTATTTTTCCCTGTGCGTTACTCTTTTGGTAGAGTCTAGGTGCTGATAACGTGTTGTAGAGTGAAAGTAAAGGAACAAATGAAGACTCCAAATGATCCACTAGTTCCATTGCAATGTGGGAAACCCACTTATATACAGGACGTGGATTTTTAGAACACCTGCACCCCGATCCTGGTATCTTGGCTGTCCAATATTGTTTTAAAATCTGTGCAATACAACTAACTTTCCATATGAAATTTTCTCTTTTTTGTTTCTCTCACATAAAAGATGTCTTGAAGTTCAAACCTTTGCAGCGTGGCAAAGCTTTCCATCTAGAATCTAGGATAAATCAGCTTTCCATCTAGAATCTAGGATAAATCAAGATTTATCCTAGATTCTAGATGGAAAGCTTTGCCACGCTGCAAAGGTTTGAACTTCAAGACATCTTTTATGTGAGAGAAACAAAAAGAGAAATCGATTTGCACGAATCGCGATGCGAAGAATGGATGGCTAGATAGAGAGGGCCTGGGTGCAGGTGTTCTATTTTATATTTTCCCTTATATACATGGTGAAGGGGTGTGTTGGGAGACACCTCTTCCCCAACAGACATCTTCTGGGAGGCATTCCTCCCATACAATTCATCACATATTTCTATTTCTCAACAATCCTGATGCAATTCTCTAGGTTTTTTCTTACTGGGAGATGTAAAAGACATTTGTTTCAGATCAAGGATTAGTATTTCTGATTTTATCTTGGAGATGTAATCGGCAGTTTTTTTTCATGAGAGACCATGTAGGGCACGTTAGGGACTCACGGGTCAGGCTACCATGCTATATATTTTACGCATATCGAACGGTTATTGTAGTTATAATTTTTAGATCAAGGGTTAGTATTTTCTGATTAACGTGAGATTTTTCAGCCTAATTCTCTTGCTTCTAATTAACACATCATTTACTTTTTATTATATATAAATTCTCTTGCTTCTAATTAACACATCATTTACTTTTTATTATATATGAATAGATAGAATGTTGCCAACCGTGTGTGAAGAAATTCTTGACGGAATTATCGACGGAAGCTAGGTGCAAACAGCATAGTGAGTTAATCTGGAGGGCAAAATATATATACCTGAACAAAGGAATTGCGAGCATAGCTTGTTTCCCCTTGTCCTTGATTCATATGCACCGTCAACATGGACGCCATTGCCAGCTTCTTGGAGAAGGACTAACCTCACCTCCAGATTAAAGCTTTGTGCAGGAACCAGATTCTAGTAGCTATATATATGACGGCCATTTGGGGCACCTACGTGCCTGGGCACCTTGCCTACAAACCGTCGGATTACACTAAGATGCGTGCACGTGTATTAGTACTAGAACTAATGGATTAAACATTGACACTTTAATTAGCAAAGAATTATTACTTGATCTGGACACTTAATGCCCTCATTAAACAAGAACGAGAAAATCAACAATTAATGGTCCATGCATGGTGCGTGTATTTTATTGATGTGTTATTTTTTTACATACTTTGTCACGTACTAATTCATATACCTATAAAAATTCATATACCTCGTCACGTACTAATTTATATACCTATAAAAATCATATATCTAGTCACGTACTAATTCATATACCTATAAAAATTCATATACCTCGTCACGTACTAATTTATATACCTATAAAAATCGTATATCTAGTCACGTACTAATTCATATACCTATAAAAATTGTATACCTAGTCACGTACTAACTTTTCATATACCTGGTCAATATCTATCGTATATGTAAATTGTACTATCTCTGGGTATATCTCCAATATCATTTACGGGTATGTCTCAAAATAATTTACATGTATTAAAAATGGTGTATCATTTTTTTGGGTTATGTATCGTTCAAAGTGTATCAGTTTTATGTATATCTTCAAAGCATGCATGTATTGAAAAAGGGTATGCGGGTATGATATGTTAGGTCCATGTATGTACGAAAAACCACGTATGGGTATTGGCATGCAACGTACATTCCTAAAACTAAAAAAAAAATTGTGTGTGGGTATATGTACGTAGGAAAAAAAATTGTGTGTGGATATTCAGCATGCATCATATATATTTCCAAAAGTAAAAAATAATTAGGATTACATTTTATATTATCTGATGGCCTTATTTTGAATAGAAATATTAGTCGCCAAAAAGTGTGACCCGGCCCTAATTTTTTTAACACTACAAACCTTGAAAAGTAAAACATCAGAAGAATGCATAATATATGTCGTAATTACACATATAGACATTTGCGACAATATTTCGTATTATTTGGTCATATCTGATACGTTAAAAAATCAGAGCGTATATACATACCCTTTTTGTTTGGAAAGGAATATACATACCCTTTTGTTTGGAAAGGAATCAATGCAAAGGAAAGTAGTAGGATATTGTTTTTGGAAAGCAATAATTGCCTATTAGAGCTGATAGTGCATGCAAACAAAGTTTTGAAAAGTCATATGTCATGGATTGTATGTCATGCATAATGAATATCACTTACTATAACGGGCACCTAGGTGCCCAGGCACCTAGGTGTCCCATATAATTTACCTATATATATATATATATATATATATATATATATATATATATATATATCTGTGTGTGTGGGTCGCTGCCAGAACTATATCTATGATCAGGATTCCATGATTTAGCAACGTTTAGCCCACGCTGGCTACTTTTCCTACGTTGAATGCTGCTGCAGCGTTGCATCTAGGTACTCCCTCCATCCCGAAATATATGACGTATAAATTTAGTCAAAAAGTCAATACCTTTTTAGTTTGGCCGAACATATATGCAAAAATATAAATATACATAACACCAATATAACCATCATTAGTTATATTTTCATAATTTATTTTCAATATTATAATTATTGATATTTCCTTCTATATATTTTGTCAAACTTTGATTCTGTTTACTTTTGGACTCATTTTATATGCAAATACTCCATCCGTCCCATAATATAAGAACGTTTTTTACACTAGTGTAGTGTAGTGTAAGAAAAACGCTCTTCAAGTGACATTCACGCAACAATGCGCGTATGAGTCAAAGGAATCATTTACTTGGTCTTTAGTTTTGTTTATAATGCAGTAAATAAACAGTGAGAAAAAACTCCGAAAGTAAATAAACAGTAAAAAACAAATTCAAATTTCCAGGCTCTTGGCCATTTATTTGTGCTGTCAAATAAGTATTTTGATTTATCGTTCAGTTTATTATTATAAATTGTGCAGTTGAACCTGAGCCTGAACTTCCAGTGTACGTTCCACCCTTGATTTTTCACGCATTTTGGCTGTCGTCAATTATTGTGGTTCTGCAATTTCTCGTCTTCCACTGTTTTGGGTCAATGCATGCATACAACTTTTGCTCAATAAGACTGTTATATGAACACGTGCGACGTGTACTGCTGTGCTCCAAAGTCTCTATGGATCCTATAAGCAATCGGAAATATTATGCCGCACGCTGCTACGACCAAAGGACACGTGAGTCGTAGGCTGTGGTACTATTGACTGCATGCTGGCTGACAATGTTCCAGTCCGGCTGCTTCGAACGGTCACTCCCCGCTGCAGATCTTTACCAAGACAGATCGAGGTAACACGTACGTACGCCATATGCATCCAAGTGTTTCAATCCGTGGTGCCTACGCCATCTTCAATGCAGATCATCAAATTTTCGCCCACGAATATCCACGGACACGACCAGATATGTCCCGGGACAGCCGGCCGGGCAAAGGCCATCCAACTGAAAGTCACCAATATCCGCACCAAAGTCGAACGAAAATTAGCAAGTTCAATACATTGCATGCAAACCGGATGGAATTTACAAGTTCGGAATAAACTAAAACTAAACTAAACTAAAACTAAGCATAGTACTAGACGATGAACTCGTAGGCCTGGCCTCCCAGGCAGCCGGCACCACCGTCGTCGTTGCGACCACCGCCCACGTTGAGCCAGTGGCGGAAGGCCCCCCATGCATGACGACATCCATGTCAGGCCACGGCGCTCTCGCAGGCAGACCCTTCAGTGCATCCTCGATAGCATTGCGCCGCCTGTCGCCGGCTTCTTGGAGACGGATGGTACGCTCGGACTCTGCCAACCTCACTTGGAGGAGCTGGGTGTTGAGCTAGTGCCTGCGGCGGGCGTCCGACTCGACAGTGATCTTGAACCAATCAAGGACCCAAGCCTCTATGAGCACCCAGGCAGGCGCCACCTGGGTCTTGGCGAATGCCGCATTGCGCTATGCCGGTCGCACCTCCTGCTTCTCAACTTTGCATTTGGATGAAGACACACTGCCGACGCCGACGCGTTTGAGATAGTGGTGGAGGCGAGAGGGTTCGCCTCCGGCGAGGGCCCGATTGGCGACGCGGAAGGGACAGTGCCTCCTCCTTGACGTGGCATCCAATCTGAACGTCATGGTTGCTCAGAGGGGACAACGACGCGAGACCATGGTTGATCAACGACCTGCGCAACACCTCCTCCATCAGCTGCATGAACTAGTTCTCGGAGCGAGCATTGAGCAGTGGCACCTTCTGGTCCTTCACGCTGGACGCAGCTGTGGACAACAACAGGTCCGCGGCCGTGGGGGATGAAGGCAACAGCCTTTGTTATCAATATTTTCACATATATATTAACCACTATATCTGTTTGCTTATTGGTTCAGTAGTGCCGCAAAGTAATTTTAAGCAATACTTTATAGTCTAGCTAGTGCCATTTTTTACTTCGGACACTTGGTTTCTCGTAAGCTGGCTAGTGCGTTGGGCTGCATCTGTCTTGGGCCTGGTCTTCTTCTGGGCTTCAGGCCCATCAGTCGTTCAGCTGCTAACAGCGCACTAGTTAAAATAGAATGATTTTACCCAAAAAAAGTTAAATAGAATGATAGTGCTAAAAAAGTTACTAAATAGAATGATTGCATGATAGTCAACTTTCAAGTGAAATGTTCTGTTGCATTTCATTTTTGTTCATGGTCTGGTGCTCCTGAGGCCTGAGCGTTCTACACCGCTCATGGTGCTCCCATCGCTGAAGGAAGGATCATACAGAGCTAGTGCTTTGCTTACATGTGCATTATTAGTTGGTTGCTAGTAGTTAGTTTCTTCATCACATGGATACGTATGGAATATTAACTATAGCTGACACTCGATGTCGTCAAGGAGTTCCTTTCAACCACATTGAGATCAGCAATACAGAATCCTATATACTCCGTCCGTTCCAAAATAGATTACTTAACTTTGTACTAACTTTATACTAAAGTCATCTATTTTGGAACGGAGGGAGTACCTACTAAAATAGTTGATCCTCACTAACTCAATTATCTTAACATGCAACCGGATTCATCTCTAGTTAACTAAAACACATTAGTGCCAACTATTACTGATTTTATAACTGGTTCAGTCTCATCACACATCTTATCAAGACACACACAACAGAAACCTCAGGCTGAATTTGTTGCCCTACTAGAATTTTAGGGCAGTATTTGGTTTGCAGCAAAAAGATGTACTAGTGCTTTTGCAAGCCAATATCCGGTTATATCAAAACAACCTAACTAGTTCTGTAATTTGCGTACCCAACATTTGGGGAGCCAATTCGGTTTCAAACCAGGCAGCCTGCCAATCTGCCCTATGCAGACGAACTCTAACAATAACTGAAAGCTAACTTTTGACTGAATAATGAACTAATAATATACGAGATCGATGATCACTTAGTATAAAGTCGTGGCATGTAACATGTACTCCCTCCGTCCAGAAATATTTGTCATTGAAATGGATGTATCTAGATGTATTTTAGTTTTAGATACATCCATTTTCATCCATTTTGATGACAAGTATTTCCGGACGGAGGGAGTACTTAGACAAACAGGTCACACATATACTTCCTCCGTAAATAAATATAAGAGCGTTTAGATAACTAAAGTAGTGATCCAAACGCTCTTATATTTCTTTACAGAGGGAGTACAGTATAAACATCAGTCTGTTCGAACAACAAAATAACACAATATATAAAATTCATAGAGATAGAAGTGACGCAGTCACATACTCCACGCAAGAAAGCTCACCCACGTCTCATAGTTTGAGTAATGCAGTTTGAATACGCTGCTGCCTTCCAAAATGTCAAGGATAGCCTATAACAATAAGCCACCGACTGATCATCCTGAATAACAACAAACTGAAGGAGACTTTAGACATTATTATCTACATATTGTGTCCCTAAAGAAAGCAATGCTTCCATCTCATCAAATGTGGTGACCTTCAAAAACTCAGTGACAGATCAGCCAGTTAGGTGTTAGGTGATCATCAGTTCATCATGTCTTAGTAACCGGAACAGTCAGCATAGCCAATCCGGCATGCTCTTCCTACAAACTTCCCTACAGACTCACAAAACGGGAAGTTGCAGCCTAGGCCGAGCTACGCGGTACCCATTATCTAGGCCGTTCACTTGCGTCGTGATCTGTGCGTTATTTGACCACCTACTGACTACGCATGTGCATGTCCACTGTGTAGGTACTGTTTTCCCAGCGATTAACAGGTGTTTGTCGGCACACATGTGAGAGGCATGCATGTGAGGTGCTGATGTGATGTGAGAGAGCGCAGAAGAATGGAGCCGCATGCAAGGGAAGGAGCTTTTTTTTATAACTGCATGCATGAGTTGGCCTGTTGTTGTGTGTGAAAGAGAAAGGAAAGAGAGAGGTGATGTGAGAGAAGCGCAGAGAAGAGAGAGGCGTTGTGTGACAGTGACTTGGTTGTAATTACGTACGTAAATTATTCCTGTTGTTCCATATCCCAGACAGAATTGAAAATTAGCATGCAATCTAGTGGATCTGGTAAAAAAGTGTTCGATAACTTCAAGATATAAATTCGCTCCCTCAAATAATTGTGCTATGATCCATCTTACCTTCGTTCCCACCCGGTTGTGTCACTCAAGACCTCCTGACAATTATTAGATTCAGCAGGTGCATCTTTCAGAATCAACAATTTGTGCTCCAAACGAGGATCAGAGTCTTCATGGCTGGGGATAAAAATATTGAATCCACGAGTCACACGTCGATGGTGGGACAATAGTATGTGGGGCTTGTCTGAGCGGGCTCATGTCACATCATGTCAGGTACAGTACCGGGCCCATCAAAGGTATTCTGGCGCCAGACTGTGATGTGTTTACCGCCTGACACAGCTGCTAATTCAGCACAGATCCACATGCACCAAAGCTCATATTGGACGACTACGATAGTGGGTACCGCGTAGCTCAAGCTACAAAAAACCGTTGTCCAAAACGGGAAGTTGCAGCCTAGGCCGAGCTACGCGGTACCCATTATCTAGGCCGTTCACTTGCGTCGTGATCTGTGCGTTATTTGGCCACCTACTAACTACGCATGTGCATGTCCACTCTGTAGGTACTGTTTTCCCAGCGATTAACAGGTGTTTGTCGGCACACCTGTGAGAGGCATGCATGTGAGGTGCTGATGTGATGTGAGAGAGCGCAGAAGAATGGAGCCGCATGCAAGGAAGGAGCTTTTTTTATAACTGCATGCATGTGTTGGCCTGTTGTTGTGTGTGAAAGAGAAAGGAAAGAGAGAGGTGATGTGAGAGAAGCGCAGAGAAGAGAGAGGCGTTGTGTGACAGTGACTTGGTTGTAATTACATACATAAATGATTCCTACTGTTCCATATCCTTGACAGAATTGAAAATTAGCATGCAATCTAGTGGATCTGGTAAAAAAAAGTGTTCGATAACTTCAAGATATAAATTCGCTCCCTCAAATAATTGTGCTATGATCCATCTTACCTTCATTCCCACCCGGTTGTGTCACTCAAGACCTCCTGACAATTATTAGATTCAGCCGGTGCATCTTTCAGAATCAACAATTTGTGCTCCAAACGAGGAGCAGAATCTTCATGGCTGGGGATAAAAATATTGAATCCACGAGTCACACGTCGATGGTGGGACAATAGTATGTGGGGCTTGTCTGACCGGGCTCATGTCAGTTACAGTACCGGGCCCATCAAAGGTATTCTGGCACCAGACTGTGATGTGTTTACCGCCTGACACAGCTGCTAATTCAGCCTAGATCCACATGCACCAAAGCTCATATTGGACGACTGCGATAGTTGGTACCGCGTAGCTCAAGCTACAAAAAAACCGTTCTCCAAAACGGGAAGTTGCAGCCTAGGCCGAGCTACGCGGTACCCATTATCTAGGTCGTTCACTTGCGTCGTGATCTGTGCGTTATTTGACCACCTACTGACTACGCATGTGCATGTCCACTGTGTAGGTACTGTTTTCCCAGCGATTAACAGGTGTTTGTCGGCACACATGTGAGAGGCATGCATGTGAGTTGCTGATGTGATGTGAGAGAGCGCAGAAGAATGGAGCCGCATGCAAGGGAAGGAGCTTTTTTTATAACTGCATGCATGTGTTGGCCTGTTGTTGTGTATGAAAGAGAAAGGAAAGAGAGAGGTGATGTGAGAGAAGCGTAGAGAAGAGAGAGGCGTTGTGTGACAGTGACTTGGTTGTAATTACTTAAATAAATGATTCCTGCTGTTCCATATCCCTGACAAAATTGAAAATTAGCATGTAATCTAGTGGATCTGGTAAAAAAAGTGTTCGATAACTTCAAGATATAAATTCGCTCCCTCAAATAATTGTGCTATGATCCATCTTACGTTCGTTCCCACCCGGTTGTGTTACTCAAGACCTCCTGACAATTATTAGATTCAGCCGGTGCATCTTTCAGAACCTACAATTTGTGCTCCAAACGAGGATCAGAGTCTTCATGGCTGGGGATAAAAATATTGAATCCACGAGTCACACGTCGATGGTGGGACAATAGTATGTGGGGCTTGTCTGACCGGGCTCATGTCACATCATGTCAGGTATAGTACCGGGCCCGTCAAAGGTATTCTGGCGCCAGACTGTGATGTGTTTACCGCCTGACACAGCTGCTAATTCAGCACAGGTCCACATGCACCAAAGCTCATATTGGACGACTACGATAGTGGGTACTGCGTAGCTCAAGCTACAAAAAAACCGTTCTCCAAAACGGGAAGTTGCAGCCTAGGCCGAGCTACGCGGTACCCATTATCTAGGCCGTTCACTTGCGTCGTGATCTGTGCGTTATTTGACCACCTACTGACTACGCATGTGCATGTCCACTGTGTAGGTACTGTTTTCCCAATGATTAACAGGTGTTTGTCGGCACACCTGTGAGAGGCATGCATGTGAGGTGCTGATGTGATGTGAGAGAGCGCAGAAGAATGGAGCCGCATGCAAGGGAAGGAGCTTTTTTTAATAACTGCATGCATGTGTTGGCCTATTGTTGTGTGTGAAAGAGAAAGGAAAGAGAGAGGTGATGTGAGAGAAGCGCAGAGAAGAGAGAGGAGTTGTGTGACAGTGACTTGGTTGTAATTACATACATAAATGATTCCTGCTGTTCCATATCCCTGACAGAATTGAAAATTATCATGCAATCTAGTGGATCTGGTAAAAAAAGTGTTCGATAACTTCAAGATATAAATTCGCTCCCTCCAATAATTGTGCCATGATCCATCTTACCTTCATTCCCACCCGGTTGTGTCACTCAAGACCTCCTGACAATTATTAGATTCAGCCGGTGCATCTTTCAGAATCAACAATTTGTGCTCCAAACGAGGATCAGAGTCTTCATGGCTGGGGATAAAAATATTGAATCCACGAGTCACACGTCGATGGTGGGACAATAGTATGTGGGGCTTGTCTGACCGGGCTCATGTCACATCATGTCAGGTACAGTACCGGGCCCATCAAAGGTATTCTGGCGCCAGACTGTGATGTGTTTACCGCCTGACACAGCTGCTAATTTAGCCTAGATCCACATGCACCAAAGCTCATATTGGACGACTACGATAGTGGGTACCGCGTAGCTCAAGCTACAAAAAAACCGTTCTCCAAAACGGGAAGTTGCAGCCTAGGCCGAGCTACGCGGTACCCATTATCTAGTCGTTCACTTGCATCGTGATCTGTGCGTTATTTGACCACCTACTGACTACGCATGTGCATGTCCACTGTGTAGGTACTGTTTTCCCAGCGATTAACAGGTGTTTGTCGGCACACATGTGAGAGGCATGCATGTGAGGTGCTGATGTGATGTGAGAGAGCGCAGAAGAAAGGAGCCGCATGGAAGGGAAGGAGCTTTTTTTATAACTGCATGCATGTGTTGGCCTGTTGTTGTGTGTGAAAGAGAAAGGAAAGAGAGAGGTGATGTGAGAGAAGCGCAGAGAAGAGAGAGGCGTTGTGTGACAGTGACTTGGTTGTAATTACATACATAAATGATTCCTGTTGTTCCATATCCCTGACAAAATTGAAAATTAGCATGCAATCTAGTGGATCTGGTAAAAAAAAGTGTTCGATAACTTCAAGATATAAATTCGCTCCCTCAAATAATTGTGCTATGATCCATCTTACCTTCGTTCCCACCTGGTTGTGTCACTCAAGACCTCCTGACAATTATTAGATTCAGCCGGTGCATCTTTCAGAACCAACAATTTGTGCTCCAAACGAGGATCAGAGTCTTCATGGCTGGGGATAAAAATATTGAATCCACGAGTCACACGTCGATGGTGGGACAATAGTATGTGGGGCTTGTCTGACCGGGCTCATGTCACATCATGTCAGGTATAGTACCGGGCCCATCAAAGGTATTCTGGTGCCAGACTGTGATGTGTTTACCGCCTAACACAGCTGCTAATTCAGCACAGGTCCACATGCACCAAAGCTCATATTGGACGACTACGATAGTGGGTACTGCGTAGCTCAAGCTACAAAAAAACCGTTCTCCAAAACGGGAAGTTGCAGCCTAGGCCGAGCTACGCGGTACCCATTATCTAGGCCATTCACTTGCGTCGTGATCTGTGCGTTATTTGACCACCTACTGACTACGCATGTGCATGTCCACTGTGTAGGTACTGTTTTCCCAGCGATTAACAGGTGTTTGTCGGCACACCTGTGAGAGGCATGCATGTGAGGTGCTGATGTGATGTGAGAGAGCGCAGAAGAATGGAGCCGCATGCAAGGGAAGGAGCTTTTTTTTATAACTGCATGCATGTGTTGGCCTGTTGTTGTGTGTGAAAGAGAAAGGAAAGAGAGAGGTGATGTGAGAGAAGCGTAGAGAAGAGAGAGGCGTTGTGTGACAGTGACTTGGTTGTAATTAAAAACATAAATGATTCCTGTTGTTCCATATCCCTGACAGAATTTAAAATTAGCATGCAATCTAGTGGATCTGGTAAAAAAAGTGTTCGATAACTTCAAGATATAAATTCGCTCCCTCCAATAATTGTGCCATGATCCATTTTACCTTCGTTCCCACCCGGTTGTGTCACTCAAGACCTCCTGACAATTATTAGATTCAGCCGGTGCATCTTTCAGAATCAACTATTTGTGCTCCAAACGAGGATCAGTGTCTTCATGGCTGGGGATAAAAATATTGAATCCACGAGTCACACGTCGATGGTGGGACAATAGTATGTGGGGCTTATCTGACCGGGCTCATGTCACATCATGTCAGGTACAGTACCGGGCCCATCAAAGGTATTCCGGCGCCAGACTGTGATGTGTTTACCGCCTGACACAGCTGCTAATTCAGCACAGATTCACATGCACCAAAGCTCATATTGGATGACTACGATAGTGGGTACCGCGTAGCTCAAGCTACAAAAAAACCGTTCTCCAAAACGGGAAGTTGCAGCCTAGGCCGAGCTACGCGGTACCCATTATCTAGGTCGTTCACTTGCGTCGTGATCTGTGCGTTATTTGACCACCTACTGACTACGCATGTGCATGTCCACTGTGTAGGTACTGTTTTCCCAGCGATTAACAGGTGTTTGTCGGCACACATGTGAGAGGCATGCATGTGAGTTGCTGATGTGATGTGAGAGAGCACAGAAGAATGGAGCCGCATGCAAGGGAAGGAGCTTTTTTTTATAACTGCATGCATGTGTTGGCCTGTTGTTGTGTGTGAAAGAGAAAGGAAAGAGAGAGGTGATGTGAGAGAAGCGCAGAGAAGAGAGAGGCGTTGTGTGACAGTGACTTGGTTGTAATTACATACATAAATGATTCCTGTTGTTCCATATCCCTGACAAAATTGAAAATTAGCAAGCAATCTAGTGGATCTGGTAAAAAAAAGTGTTCGATAACTTCAAGATATAAATACGCTCCCTCAAATAATTGTGCTATGATCCATCTTACCGTCGTTCCCACCCGGTTGTGTCACTCAAGACCTCCTGACAATTATTAGATTCAGCCGGTGCATCTTTCAGAACCAACAACTTGTGCTCCAAACAAGGATCAGAGTCTTCATGGCTGGGGATAAAAATATTGAATCGACGAGTCACACGTCGATGGTGGGACAATAGTAGGTGGGGCTTGTCTGACCGGGCTCATGTCACATCATGTCAGGTATAGTACCAGGCCCATCAAAGGTATTCTGGCGCCAGACTGTGATGTGTTTACCGCCTGACACAGCTGCTAATTCAGCAGAGATCCACATGCACCAAAGCTCATATTGGACGACTACGATAGTGGGTACTGCGTAGCTCAAGCTACAAAAAACCGTTCTCCTAAACGGGAAGTTGCAGCCTAGGCCGAGCTACGCGGTACCCATTACCTAGGCCGTTCACTTGCGTCGTGATCTGTGCGTTATTTGACCACCTACTGACTACGCATGTGCATGTCCTCTATGTAGGTACTGTTTTCCCAGCGATTAACAGGTGTTTGTCGGCACACCTGTGAGAGGCATGCATGTGAGGTGCTGATGTGATGTGAGAGAGCGCAGAAGAATGGAGCCGCATGCAAGGAAGGAGCTTTTTTTTATAACTGCATGCATGTGTTGGCCTGTTGTTGTGTGTGAAGGAGCAAGGAAAGAGAGAGGTGATGTGAGAGAAGCGCAGAGAAGAGAGAGGCGTTGTGTGAAAGTGACTTGGTTGTAATTACATACATAAATGATTCCTGCTGTTCCATATCCCAGACAGAATTGAAAATTAGCATGCAATCGAGTGGATCTGGTAAAAAAAAGTGTTCGATAACTTCAAGATATAAATTCGCTCCCTCAAATAATTGTGCTATGATCCATCTTACCTTCGTTCCCACCCGGTTGTGTCACTCAAGACCTCCTGACAATTATTAGATTCAGCCGGTGCATCTTTCAGAATCAACAATTTGTGCTCCAAACGAGGAGTAGAGTCTTCATGGCTGGGGATAAAAATATTGAATCCACGAGTCACATGTCGATGGTGGGACAATAGTATGTGGGGCTTGTCTGACCGGGCTCATGTCACATTATGTCAGGTACAGTACCGGGCCCATCAAAGGTATTCTGGCGCCAGACTGTGATGTGTTTACCGCCTGACACAGCTGCTAATTCAGCACAGATCCACATGCACCAAAGCTCATATTGGACGACTGCGATAGTGGGTACCGCGTAGCTCAAGCTACAAAAAACCGTTCTCCAAAACGGGAAGTTGCAGCCTAGGCCGAGCTACGCGGTTCCCATTAACTTGGCCTTTCACTTGCTTCATGATCTGTGAGTTATTTGACCACGTACTGACTACGCATGTGCATGTCCACTGTGTAGGTACTGTTTTCCCAGCGATTAACAGGTGTTTGTCGGCACACATGTGAGAGGCATGCATGTGACGTGCTGATGTGATGTGAGAGAGCGCAGAAGAATGGAGCCGCATGCAAGGGAAGGAGCTTTTTTTTATAACTGCATGCATGTGTTGGCCTGTTGTTGTGTGTGAAAGAGAAAGGAAAGAGAGAGGTGATGTGAGAGAAGCGCAGAGAAGAGAGAGGGGTTGTGTGAGGGTGACCTTGTTGTAGTTACATACATAAATGATTCCTGTTGTTCCATATCCCTGACAGAATTGAAAATTAGCATGCAATCTAGTAGATGTGGTTAAAAAAAAGTGTTCGATAACTTCAAGATATAAATTCGTTCCCTCAAATAATTGTGCTATGATCCATCTTACCGTCGTTCCCACCCGGTTGTGTCACTCAAGACCTCCTGACAATTATTAGATTCAGCCGGTGCATCTTTCAGAATCAACAATCTGTGCTCCAAACGAGGATCAGAGTCTTCATGGCTGGGGATGAAAATATTGAATCCAGGAGTCACACGTCGATGGTGGGACAATAGTATGTGGGGCTTGTCTGACCGGGCTCATGTCACATCATGTCAGGTACAGTACCGGGCCCATCAAAGGTATTCTTGCGCCAGACTGTCATGTGTTTACCGCCTGACACAACTGCTAATTCAGCACAGATCCTCATGCACCAAAGCTCATATTGGACGACTACGAAAGTGGGTACCGCGTAGCTCAAGCTACAAAAAACCCTTCTGCAAAACGGGAAGTTGCAGCCTAGGCCGAGCTACGCGGTACCCATTATCTAGGTCGTTCACTTGGGTCGTGATCTGTGGGTTATTTGACCACCTACTGACTACGCATGTGCATGTCCACTGTGTAGGTACTGTTTTCCCAGCGATTAATAGGTGTTTGTCGGCACACATGTGAGAGGCATGCATGTGAGGTGTTGATGTGATGTGAGAGAGCGCAGAAGAATGGAGCCGCATGCAAGGGAAGGAGCTTTTTTTTATAACTGCATGCATGTGTTGGCCTGTTGTTCTGTGTGAAAGAGAAATGAAAGAGAGAGGTGATGTGAGAGAAGCGCAGAGAAGAGAGAGGCGTTGTGTGACAGTGACTTGGTTGTAATTACATACATAAATGATTCCTGCTGTTCCATATCCCTGACAGAATTGAAAATTAGCATGCAATCTAGTGGATCTGGTAAAAAAAGTGTTCGATAACTTCAAGATATAAGCTCTCTCCCTGAAATAATTGTGCTATGATCCATCTTACCTTCGTTCCACCCGGTTGTGTCACTCAAGACCTCCTGACAATTATTAGATTCAGCCGGTGCATCTTTCAGAATCAACAATTTGTGCTCCAAACGAGGATCAGAGTCTTCATGGCTGGGGATAAAAATATTGAATCCAGGAGTCACACGTCGATGGTGGGACAATAGTATGTGGGGCTTGTCTGACCGGGCTCATGTCACATCATGTTAGGTACAGTACGGGCCCCATCAAAGGTATTCTGGCGCCAGACCGTGATGTGTTTACCGCGTGACACAACTGCTAATTCAGCACAGATCCACATGCACCAAAACTCATATTCGACGACTACGATAGTGGGTACCGCGTAGCTCAAGCTACAAAAAACCGTTCTCCAAAATGGGAAGTTGCAGCCTAGGCCGAGCTACGCGGTACCCATTATCTAGGCCGTTCACTTGCGTCATGATCTGTGCGTTATTTGACCACCTACTGCCTACGGATGTGCATGTCCACTGTGTAGGTACTGTTTTCCCAGCGATTAACAGGTGTTTGTCGGCACACATGTGAGAGGCATGCATGTGAGGTGTTGATGTGATGTGAGAGAGCGCAGAATAATGGAGCCGCATGCAAGGGAAGGAGCTTTTTTTTATAACTGCATGCATGTGTTGGCCTGTTGTTGTGTGTGAAAGAGAAAGGAAAGAGAGAGGTGATGTGAGAGAAGCGTAGAGAAGAGAGAGGCGTTGTGTGACAGTGACTTGCTTTTAATTACATACATAAATGATTCGTGCTGTTCCATATCCCTGACAGAATTGAAAATTAGCAAGCAATCTAGTGGATCTGGTAAAAAAAGTGTTCGATAACTTCAAGATATAAATTCGCTCCCTCAAATAATTGTGCTATGATCCATCTTACCTTCGTTCCCACCCGGTTGTGTCACTCAAGACCTCCTGACAATTATTAGATTCAGCTGGTGCATCTTTCAGAATCAACAATTTGTGCTCCAAACGAGGAGCAGAGTCTTCATGGCTGGGGATAAAAATATTGAATCCACGAGTCACACGTCGATGGTGGGACAATAGTATGTGGGGCTTGTCTGACCGGGCTCATGTCACATCATGTCAGGTACAGTACCAAGCCCATCGAAGGTATTCTAGCGCCAGACTGTGATGTGTTTACCGCCTGACACAGCTGCTAATTCAGCACAGATCCACATGCACCAAAGCTCATATTGGACGACTACGATAGTGGGTACCGCGTAGCTCAAGCTACAAAAAACCGTTCTCCAAAATGGGAAGTTGCAGCCTAGGCCGAGCTACGCGGTACCCATTATCTAGGCCTCTCACTTGCTCGTGATCTGTGCGTTATTTGACCACCTACTAGCTACGCATGTGCATGTCCACTGTGTAGGTACTGTTTTCCCAGCGATTAGCAGGTGTTTGTCGGCACACATGTGAGAGGCATGCATGTGAGGTGTTGATGTGATGTGAGAGAGCGCAGAAGAATGGAGCCGCATGCAAGGGAAGGAGCTTTTTTTATAACTGCATGCATGTGTTGGCCTGTTGTTGTGTGTCAAAGAGAAAGGAAAGAGAGAGGTGATGTGAGAGAAGCGTAGAGAAGAGAGAGGCGTTGTGTGACAGTGACTTGGTTGTAATTACATACATAAATGATTCCTGCTGTTCCATATCCCTGACAGAATTGAAAGTTAGTATGCAATCTAGTGGATCTGGTAAAAAAAGTGTTCGATAACTTCAAGATATAAATTCGCTCCCTCAAATAATTGTGCTATGATCCATCTTACCTTTGTTCCCACCCGGTTGTGTCACTCAAGACCTCCTGACAATTATTAGATTCAGCAGGTGCATCTTTCAGAATCAACAATTTGTGCTCCAAACGAGGATCATAGTCTTCATTGCTGGGGAGAAAAATATTGAATCCACGAGTCACACGTCGATGGTGGGACAATTGTATGTGGGGCTTGTCTGACCGGGCTCATGTCACATCATGTCAGGTACAGTACCGGGCCCATCAAAGGTATTCCGGCGCCAGACTGTGATGTGTTTACCGCCTGACACAACTGCTAATTCAGCACAGATCCACATGCACCAAAGCTCATATTGGACGACTACGATAGTGGGTACCGTGTAGCTCAAGCTACAAAAAACCGTTCTCCAAAACGGGAAGTTGCAGCCTAGGCCGAGCTACGCGGTACCCATTATCTAGGCCGTTCACTTGCGTCATGATCTGTGCGTTATTTGACCACCTACTGCCTACGCATGTGCATGTCCACTGTGTAGGTACTGTTTTCCCAGCGATTAACAGGTGTTTGTCGGCACACATGTGAGAGGCATGCATGTGAGGTGTTGATGTGATGTGAGAGAGCGCAGAAGAATGGAGCCGCATGCAAGGGAAGGAGCTTTTTTTTATAACTGCATGCATGTGTTGGCCTGTTGTTGTGTGTGAAAGAGAAAGGAAAGAGAGAGGTGATGTGAGAGAAGCGTAGAGAAGAGAGAGGCGTTGTGCGACAGTGACTTGGTTGTAATTACATACATAAATGATTCGTGCTGTTCCATATCCCTGACAGAATTGAAAATTAGCATGCAATCTAGTGGATCTCGTAAAAAAAGTGTTCGATAACTTCAAGATATAAATTCGCTCCCTCAAATAATTGTGCTATGATCCATCTTACCTTTGTTCCCACCCGGTTGTGTCACTCAAGACCTCCTGACAATTATTAGATTCAGCCGGTGCATCTTTCAGAATCAACAATGTGTGCTCCAAACGAGGATCAGAGTCTTCATGGCTGGGGATAAAAATATTGAATCCACGAGTCACACGTCGATGGTGGGACAATAGTATGTGGGGCTTGTCTGACCGGGCTCATGTCACATCATGTCAGGTACAATACCAGGCCCATCAAAGGTATTCTGGCGCCAGACTGTGATGTGTTTACCGCCTGACACAGCCGCTAATTCAGCACAGATCCACATGCACCAAAGCTCATATTGGACGACTACGATAGTGGGTACCGCGTAGCTCAAGCTACAAAAAACCGTTCTCCAAAACGGGAAGTTGCAGCCTAGGCCGAGCTACGCGGTACCCATTATCTAGGCCGTTCACTTGCGTCGTGATCTGTGCGTTATTTGACCACCTACGGACTACGCATGTGCATGTCCACTGTGTAGGTACTGTTTTCCCAGCGATTAACAGGTGTTTGGCGGCACACATGTGAGAGGCATGCATGTGAGGTGCTGATGTGATGTGAGAGAGCGCTGAAGAATGGAGCCGCATGCAAGAAAAGGAGCTTTTTTATAACTGCATGCATGTGTTGGCCTGTTGTTGTGTGTGAAAGAGAAAGGAAAGAGAGAGGTGATGTGAGAGAAGCGCAGACAAGAGAGAGGCGTTGTGTGACAGTGACTTGGTTGTAATTACATACATAAATGATTCCTACTGTTCCATATCCCTGACAGAATTGAAAATTAGCATGCAATCTAGTGGATCTGGTAAAAAAAGTGTTCGATAACTTCAAGATATAAATTCGCTCCCTCAAATAATTGTGCTATGATCCATCTTACCTTCGTTCCCACCCGGTTGTGTCACTCAAGACCTCCTGACAATTATTAGATTCAGCCGGTGCATCTTTCAGAATCAACAATTTGTGCTCCAAACGAGGAGCAGAGTCTTCATGGCTGGGGATAAAAATATTGAATCCACGAGTCACACGTCGATGGTGGGACAATAGTATGTGGGGCTTGTCTGACCGGGCTCACGTCACATCATGTCAGGTACAGTACCAGGCCCATCAAAGGTATTCTGGCGCCAGACTGTGATGTGTTTACCGCCTGACACAGCTGCTAATTCAGCACAGATCCACATGCACCAAAGCTCATATTGGACGACTACGATAGTGGGTACCGCGTAGCTCAAGCTACAAAAAACTGTTCTCCAAAACGGGAAGTTGCAGCCTAGACCGAGCTACGCGGTACCCATTATCTAGGCCGTTCACTTGCGTCGTGATCTGTGCGTTATTTGACCACCTACAGAGTACGCATGTGCATGTCCACTGTGTAGGTACTGTTTTCCCAACGATTAACAGGTGTCTGCCGGCACACATGTGAGAGGCATGCATGTGAGGTGCTGATGTGATGTGAGAGAGCGCAGAAGAATGGAGCCGCATGCAAGAGAAGGAGCTTTTTCTCATAACTGCATGCATGTGTTGGCCTGTTGTTGTGTGTGAAAGAGAAAGGAAAGAGAGAGGTGATGTGAGAGAAGCGCAGAGAAGAGAGAGGCGTTGTGTGGCAGTGACTTGGTTGTAATTACATACATAAATGATTCCTGTTGTTCCATATCCCTGACAGAATTGAAAATTAGCATGCAATCTAGTGGATCTGGTAAAAAAAAGTGTTCGATAACTTCAAGATATAAATTCGCTCCCTCAAATAATTGTGCTATGATCCATCTTACCTTCGTTCCCACCCGGTTGTGTCACTCAAGACCTCCTGACAATTATTAGATTCAGCCGGTGCATCTTTCAGAATCAACAATTTGTGCGCCAAACGAGGAGCAGAGTCTTCATGGCTGGAGATAAAAATATTGAATCTACGAGTCACACGTCGATGGTGGGACAATAGTATGTGGGGCTTGTCTGACCGGGCTCATGTCACATCATGTCAGGTACAGTACCAGGCCCATCAAAGGTATTCTGGCGCCAGACTGTGATGTGTTTACCGCCTGACACAGCTGCTAATTCAGCACAGATCCACATGCACAACTAGGAAAAGGCCTACTAGTGGCGCACCAGTTTTTCCTACTAATGGCGCACTACTGGTGCGCCAATAGTACCACGCCACTAGTATTAAATACTAATGACGCACCACTGGTGCGCCATTAGTATCTGGTATACTAATGGCGCATCACGCCGTGCGCCATTAGTATAGCCCACCATGCGCCATTAGTATGCCTCCCAGGGGGCCATATTTACCCATGTGCTTTGCCATACTAATGGCGCACTGTGGGGTGATGCGCCATTAGTATCCTTTGGCATACTAATGGCGCACGTTGAGGTGATGCGCCATTAGTATGTATATTAGGGTTTTTTTTCTTTTCTGATATTTGCACAGATTACAAAATATATTATTGGACAGAATATAGACAGCACCACACAGCAACAGCAGATTTATCAAATACAATAGAAGATTAGTCTCCGAATACAATTCATCATATTAGTCTCTGAATTTCAAATACCGAACAAAGTTATAACATTACAAGTCTCGCAACCGCGAGTAGCGAGTTTGTCATAAGTAATACTAATCCTAGCAAGTCCTACTAATCATCATCATACAACTTCTACTCGTTATTAATAACAAGTCATACGATCATCATCCTGATAGTCATCGAACCAACCCTACTAAATTGTTCTTAGCACATGATCATCAGTATTAGGCAGGACCTAAATACCCTATTTAAGGTAAAATAGCATAAAACAATATAGACCCTGACTCTCCATTATGGAGAATGGAGATCATCCTGTCTCCAATTCTTGTTCGGTGCTTCCTTTTGCTTCCAAGAACCTCCTTACGACTGTCCATACATTTTTTCCATTCTCTGATTAGCATGTCTCCACTTCTTCTAGAAATCCGGTATGGACAGTTGAGATTCGTAGGATGACCTGGATATATGTTCAAAACACGAAGGCTACCATTCTGATACATCAAATGAGGCACACAATCCTCTGGGATTCTCTGTTGAAAAACATAGTAATAACTTCATAGTTAGCAATGATGTACTAGTTTTAGAAGTATGCAAAAGATGCACGGATGTCGTAATAGTAAAAAATCTTACCAGGGTATCTCCATGGTAGTTACCATAGTTCAACACGTGCACTAGTGGCACGTATTGACCATAATGTTGAGGAGTTTGATTGTAGATATTGTAATTCTCAAGATCAGTACAAAATCCGACCAGATGATTTTTCTCCTGATAAGTTAACTCGGAGCCATCGGTGTAGTGGGTTTTGTCTACCATGTTCCGCACATTTTTTGAACAATCAAAATAAGCTGTCAATGGAAATAAGTTGTCAACTATTTTGAAATAAACAATATAAATTAGTTAATAATTAAGTATGTTTGAGAAACTCACATAGCGGTAGAACTGGAGGCGTATCAACAAGGACCCAAATGTCCATATTGTCTTGGTCGATGTCAGGATCACCAAGATCCATGGTGACAAGCATACCCTCATCAAAACCATACATCTTGCAAAATGCTTCCCAATTTTTGCAACCAAAATGGGTTACGCTCTCAGCATTATACAGATTTACTTCAAAATCCACATCATGATGTGTCCTTAGGTGAATTTTCTTTGTTTCAAAATTTTCATGATCCTCAAAATCCATCCTCTCCAAGACATAGCGTCTTGCATGGAATGGGATAAACTATACTCGAATTGTAAAAGATGAAATTACACGTTGAAATAGTTGAAGTCATGCTTAATTATGAAAAAAACACTTGTCGTCGTTGCGTACCGTTTCAACTTCGAAGGTCTCCTCGAGCTTAATGCTGAAGCGCCGATCATCGTCCAGGTGAGGCCTGTCGCACAGACCTCGACCGTCGTGGCACCAGTCGCACTCCCCCAGGAGACTTTCGTCGTCCGATGACGACATTTCCTATGTTCATAATTCAAAACTACATCATCTCTGTTGGGTCCAATAAGATAATCCACAGTGTGGTGAAAACACGCCCTTCGAACTGGTTTGAGCAATTAGTGAATGGAGATGGTCTAAGATTTTCAGTAGTAAGAAGTGAAGTGGTAATTTTGAGAGCAAATGGTTAGGATGAGTGGTTCCTCTTTCCTGTTTAGCTTTACAATAGAATATTGTTAGTCATGCACACTTGTGCATTTTCAGCCAGGCCCAGTGGAGTTGGCCTAAAAACATTTCTTTCTTTAAGCCTGCTACATCCATCTCAAGTATTTATGGTCAAGGGTTAGCAGGGCCATCCAAATAGAATATGTGGTATGGGCTTTTTTAGTACGTCATCCTACCAGATTAGGGTTTATCAATGACGAGCAACTGACATTAGTAATAACTATGAGTAGATATCACACTTCTATATGTATAACACAAGAGGCAGTTGATCCTACTTAATTAAGTACTAAGATACCCCGGCCCATGCATTAGTCGCAAGTGCCCCATATGTCCTATTTTTAGCAAAGTCATGCTAAAATTCATGGAAAATTTCAGCATGACCTTTGCTGAAAATAGGACATATGGAGTACCCGAATTTGCCGGAACGGAAGTTAATCGACATTTCGGCAAACTCAAGGGCCTCTCAGGGTACAGCAGCAGCATCACATGTTGACAAAATTCCCAAGTAGTACAGCAGCAGCATCACAAGTAGTACCAATGAACATATAGTCCAGCACATTATGAATTTCGATAAATGACAGCAAGTTAACTCATTCTGAACATATAGTACCAATGAACATATAGTCCAGCAGCAGCATCTATTTACATTACTTCTGATATAACCTTACAGTGTTCTTACACCTTTGTAAAATGTATAGCGGTGTCACCTACTGTCCATAATACTCCCTCCGACGAACTTGAGACAAGTTTTTTCGGGCGAAGGGAGTATCATATAAAGAAATAGACCCCTCTACCACATCATAATGATCTGCTAGAGCAGAACACTTGCAACACAGTCCACACTGCACGTGGTACATTTCTGCAAGTAGAAACACAAGCACCACTCATGGGCTAGTAGTAAAGCATTGATGTATATAGCAGCAGTAGTAAATTAGATTGTACCACTCATGGTAAATTTAGTGGAGAGGAAAATCAGACAATAACTTAACTGAAACCAAAGAAAGACCAAGCAAACTATTGCAAGTACAGTACACTAACTACTTCACTAAAGACAACTGCATAATTAAACTTAGTAGCAGAGGTTCAGTACACTAAATTCGGTAAAGAGCACCAATTGTAGTTAACAGCAAGCTTACACAATAACTACAGCATGTACTTTTAGTACACACATGGATTAATTGACCAAACCCCCAGCAAGTAGGTACTTGCCATGTACTACATATGCAACACAACCAGTTAACATCAGTTAACTAACCATAGTAGTAGATGAACATCTACAGTAGTAGGAAACTCTAGAATTGGGGAATTCCCAATTTACACAACATAACACCACATGTACTAGAACATCAACTGCATAGAGCAAACACACAGAGGCCAACAACAGCATGAGATGCATAACACCAAGACCAAGAATACATGGCCATTTCACAATAATATACTAACTCTTCAGTTACTATCACAGTTAAATCTTCGTGTAAATTACATCAATTTTAAAATCAGCACAACTACAAAACCTACACATTGACAACTACCAGTGAATCACATTGTAAATTCAATGAACTTGCAGTTGAAGAAACCATCAAAAAGCAAGATTCAGACTGGAAAAGAAAACAATCAGAGATGGGGGACAGGGGAGAGGGAGGGCGGACGCCGGCAGCCGGAGGGGCGGGAAGGGGATGAGCATACCTGCGCTGGACGCCGGTGGGTAGGGCTGGAGCTCGCCCCGGTTCTGCTCGATGATGGAGTTCGTCCGATCCTGCAGAGAGAAGGGAAGGTGGAGGAGTCCGTCAAACGGAGCCATAAAGAGATGTGGGGCAGCGGGAATGGAGGGGAGGAGGGAGGTCGAGGTGGACGCCGGCGGGTCAGGAGGGATTTACCTGGCGCCGCTCGATTTGGCGCGTGGAAGACGAGGTGGGGCGGCGGGTAGACGGGCACCTTGGCATGCAGGCGCTCGTAGTCGAAGAGGAAGACGGCGACAGTCCTCCTGGGCGCCTCGGTTGGTCGTGGGGAGGCCGGCGGCCACGTGCTTCGCGGGTCGGCGCGGGGGCGGCGGCGTGGGGGAGCTGCAGTGGTGGGGCACGCGGGGGCGGCGGCGCGGGGGAGCTGCAGCGGTGGGGGCGCGGGGGCGGCGGGGGTGGAGTCCGGCGGGGGTCGGGGCGGCGGCATCGTGGGTCAGGTGAGTGCGCAGGTGGACTGGCGAGGGAGAGGGACGAAGGGGATCTGGCGAGGGAGAGGGAGGAATTAGCTAAGGGGGGAAACTTACTAATGACGCACCCCGAAGCGGTGCGCCATTAGAATGTTTTTTTTACATAGCAATGGCGCACCCACGATCGGTGTGCCATTAGTAATCTTTTTTTTATATAGCAATGGCGCACCAGCCAGAGGTGCGCCATTAGTAATCTTTTTTTATATAGCAATGGCGCACCAGCCAGAGGTGCGCCATAATTATTATTATTATTATTATTTTTTGTTGCATCTAATAATTTTTTAGAAAATGAATATGAATATGAAACAGTAATAATTTTTTATAAAAATAGTAATAATTTTTTTTAATATCATCAAATTTGTTATTTGAAAATATTTATGAATATGAAAAAATATATTCAAATTTATTATTTGAAAATATCATTAAATTTGTTATTTGAAAATATAATCAAATTTGTTTTTTTTGCAATTTTAGTTGCATTCATTTGTGACGGTGGAGCGGGCCGGGGAGGGTGCGGGGGAGGGTGCGGGGGATCGTCGGCGGCGGTGGAGCGGGCCGGGGAGGGTGCGGTGGGTCGTCGGCGGCGGTGGAGTAGGGGAGGGTGCGGTGGGTCGTCAGCGGCGGTGGAGCGGGGCAGGGTGCGGGGGGTCGGCGGCGGCGGCCGGTGGAGCGGGGTAGAGGGTGCTGGGGGGCTCGGCGGCGAGGGGGACCAGATCTGGCGAGGTGGGATAGCGATCGAGATGGAGGGGGATCGAGATCGAGTGTCCATGAAATTTAAAAATATTCATGAGTTCAAAAAGTGCCCATGAAATACAATCGAGAAATGAAGGCTACAATTTAAATACAATCGATCTTAGCTAGCTATCTGTTCACAATCTTCTTGCCCTTATTTTTCGTAAATGGAGTTCTTCTCTTGAACGGACGTCCTTTAGGTAGGGTGCTCCTGCTTCTTCTTGTGGTGTATGCTGATACTTCATCGTCGTCGTCATGTTTCATCTTCGGGTCGCCGTACTTGTCGAAGTCTTGCTCATTGGTGACTCCATCCATTCCGATGATCTTCCTTTTGCCTCTCCTCACGACAACACGACTGGGCTTTGACGGGTCGGTAATGAAGAAGCATTGGTCCACTTGGGAAGCCAGTACCCATGGCTCATTTTTCGCGGTGACGTTCCCGCCTGCGGTCTTGGATTTGGCTTCGGGTATAACCATGGTGGTGAAATACCGGTCTTCTTTTATGACGCTCTTGGCCCATCTGACACGGAACATCGGGACCATCTCTCCAGCGTAGCTCAGCTCTCAGATCTCCTCGATCCTTCCGTAGTATCTGTCCTTGTCGTTACCGGTGTAGGATTCCATCGTTACCCCGGAGTTCTGATAACCATCGCTCTTCAGCTTGCATCTTCGACACGGACATCTTATCTCCGTCTTGTTCTTTTGAAGCATCTCGGCCTTCGCGGAGCTCAAAAACCTATTCACGATGCCTTCGGTCATCGTGCGGACCATGGTCGCATGCGGGGTAGAGCAAAACGATATTTTAGAACCAAGAAAAAATTTGGCATGACTTTCCCTAAAAATAGGACCAAAAAGAATGCATAGTGCCAAAATTCTCGCCGAAATGGAAATGAATCAACATTCCGGAAAAATATTGGCAACTATCGCATTTCAAATACCGGTACCTGCAAACACAAACATATATGCAACACCACAAACATATGCAATACCACAAACATACATAGATCTAGCTAGGACATAAAAAGTGCATGTGCACATTGTTGGAGGGAGAACAACATAAAGATAGCTTCCCCCTTACTTACCTATCAAAAAACGGGGGTTTAACCACTTAATTTGGATGAATTTATGATGCAAATGAGGTGAGGAGGAGGAGGCAGCCGAGACAAGTTTGGAGGAGGAGGTGGAGAGAATGAAGTGGGGAAAGTGAGTGGGTAGGTGTGGCTGTCCAAAATATCTAGCTGGTCCCAGGTTACTAATGGCGCACCACCTACAAATGCGCCATTAGTAACCCTGGTTACTAATGGCGCACCTGCTGGTGGTGCGCCATTAGTAGTTTTGCAAAAAAAATATACACTAATGGCGCACCAGGGCACAGTGCGCCATTACTAGTTTAAACTAGTAATGGCGCACTATACACTGGTGCGCCGTTAGTAGTTTTGCAAAAATAAAAAAAATAGTAGTGGCGCACTCTGAGGCTGGTGCGCCATTACTAGTTAGAACTAGTAATGGCGCACTGTGCCCTGGTGCGCCATTAGTATATTTGGAAAAATAATTAAAAACAAATTTGTTACTAGTGGCGCACCGTGTGTCTGGTGCGCCATTAGTGTCTTTCACACTAATGGCGCACCAGCACATGGTGCGCCACTGCTATATAGTAGTGGCGCACCACATGTCTGGTGCGCCATTAGTGGCAATTCCATCTATAGCCCTTTTCCTAGTAGTGATGCACCAAAGCTCATATTAGACGACTAAGATAGTGGGTACCGCGTAGCTCAAACTACAAAAAACCGTTCTCCAAAACGGGAAGTTGCAGCCTAGGCCGAGCTACGCGGTACCCATTATCTAGGCCGTTCACTTGTGTCGTGATCTGTGCGTTATTTGACCACCTACTGACTACGCATGTGCATGTCCACTGTGTAGGTACTGTTTTCCCAGCGATTAACAGGTGTTTGTCGGCACACATGTGAGAGGCATGCATGTGAGGTGCTGATTTGATGTGAGAGAGCGCAGAAGAATGGAGCCGCATGCAAGGGAAGGAGCTTTTTTTTATAACTGCATGCATGTGTTGGCCTGTTGTTGTGTGTGAAAGAGAAAGGAAAGAGAGAGGTGATGTGAGAGAAGCGCAGAGCAGAGAGAGGCGTTGTGTGACAGTGACTTGGTTGTAATTACATACATAAATGATTCCTGCTGTTCCATATCCCTGACAGAATTGAAAATTAGCATGCAATCTAGTGGATCTGGTAAAAAAAGTGTTCGATAACTTCAAGATATAAATTCGCTCCCTCAAATAATTGTGCTATGATCCATCTTACCTTCGTTCCCACCCGGTTGTGTCACTCAAGACCTCCTGACAATTATTAGATTCAGCCGGTGCATCTTTCAGAATCAACAATTTGTGCTCCAAACGAGGATCAGAGTCTTCATGGCTGGGGATAAAAATATTGAATCCACGAGTCACACGTCGATGGTGGGACAATAGTATGTGGGGCTTGTCTGACCGGGCTCATGTCACATCATGTCAGGTACAGTACCAGGCCCATCAAAGGTATTCTGGCGCCAGACTGTGATGTGTTTACCGCCTGACACAGCCGCTAATTCAGCACAGATCCACATGCACCAAAGCTCATATTGGACGACTACGATAGTGGGTACCGCATAGCTCAAGCTACAAAAAACCGTTCTCCAAAACGGGAAGTTGCAGCCTAGGCCGAGCTACGCGGTACCCATTATCTAGGCCGTTCACTTGCGTCGTGATCTGTGCGTTATTTGACCATCTACGGACTACGCATGTGCATGTCCACTGTGTAGGTACTGTTTTCCCAGCGATTAACAGGTGTTTGTCGGCACACATGTGAGAGGCATGCATGTGAGGTGCTGATGTGATGTGAGAGAGCGCTGAAGAATGGAGCCGCATGCAAGAAAAGGAGCTTTTTTTTATAACTGCATGCATGTGTTGGCCTGTTGTTGTGTGTGAAAGAGAAAAGGAAAGAGAGAGGTGATGTGAGAGAAGCGCAGACAAGAGAGAGGCGTTGTGTGACAGTGACTTGGTTGTAATTACATACATAAATGATTCCTGCTGTTCCATATCCCTGACAGAATTGAAAATTAGCATGCAATCTAGTGGATCTGGTAAAAAAAGTGTTCGATAACTTCAAGATATAAATTCGCTCCCTCAAATAATTGTGCTATGATCCATCTTACCTTCGTTCCCACCCGGTTGTGTCACTCAAGACCTCCTGACAATTATTAGATTCAGCCGGTGCATCTTTCAGAATCAACAATTTGTGCTCCAAACGAGGAGCAGAGTCTTCATGGCTGGGGATAAAAATATTGAATCCACGAGTCACACGTCGATGGTGGGACAATAGTATGTGGGGCTTGTCTGACCGGGCTCATGTCACATCATGTCAGGTACAGTACCAGGCCCATCAAAGGTATTCTGGCGCCAGACTGTGATGTGTTTACCGCCTGACACAGCCGCTAATTCAGCACAGATCCACATGCACCAAAGCTCATATTGGACGACTACGATAGTGGGTACCGCGTAGCTCAAGCTACAAAAAACCGTTCTCCAAAACGGGAAGTTGCAGCCTAGGCCGAGCTACGCGGTACCCATTATCTAGGCCGTTCACTTGCGTCGTGATCTGTGCGTTATTTGACCACCTACGGACTACGCATGTGCATGTCCACTGTGTAGGTACTGTTTTCCCAGCGATTAACAGGTGTTTGTCGGCACACATGTGAGAGGCATGCATGTGAGGTGCTGATGTGATGTGAGAGAGCGCTGAAGAATGGAGCCGCATGCAAGAAAAGGAGCTTTTTTTTATAACTGCATGCATGCGTTGGCCTGTTGTTGTGTGTGAAAGAGAAAGGAAAGAGAGAGGTGATGTGAGAGAAGCGCAGAGAAGAGAGAGGCGTTGTGTGGCAGTGACTTGGTTGTAATTACATACATAAATAATTCCTGCTGTTCCATATCCCTGACAGAATTGAAAATTAGGATGCAATCTAATGGATCTGGTAAAAAAGAAGTGTTCGATAACTTCAAGATATAAATTCGCTCCCTCAAATAATTGTGCTATGATCCATCTTACCTTCGTTCCCACCCGGTTATGTCACTCAAGACCTCCTGACAATTATTAGATTCAGCCAGTGCATCTTTCAGAATCGACAATTTGTGCTCCAAACGAGTAGCAGAGTCTTCATGGCTGGGGATAAAAATATTGAATCCAGGAGTCACACGTCGATGGTGGGACAATAGTATGTGGGGCTTGTCTGACAGGGCTCATGTCACATCATGTCAGGTACAGTACCAGGCCCATCAAAGGTATTCTGGCGCCAGACTGTGATGTGTTTACCGCCTGACACAGCTGCTAATTCAGCACAGATCCACATGCATCAAAGCTCATATTGGACGACTACGATAGTGGGTACCGCGTAGCTCAAGCTACAAAAAACCGTTCTCCTCACAAAATCATCCATCACTTCTCCGAAATGCCCATTGATGGACCCAAACTTGAAGAACTCAGGGAGGGAGGCGCTGGCACTTCACAGATTAAAGGGGCCTTGTGCGCTACCCCAACGCCTCCTCCAGCTTGAATGAAATATTAAGTCAAATTCAAATCAGGATATAATAAATTAATAACCTGTCACTACTAGCATTTGTTTTATACCAGCAGTTTTGCGTTTTTCTATGCTCAAATGGTGATGACTATTCTGGCAGGAGTTACAACATCGTCCCAACTATAGCGTGTGCGGGAGGGAAAGGCGGCAAAGCTGGAGGAACATGTTCACAAGAATAATCAAGAATACAAGGACAGAGCGGGCCTTGATTAAAGTCAGATGCATAATAATCCCTTGAGAGCACGAAAAACGAACTTGAGCAATAATTGGAAGCTGACTTTGACTGAATGATAGTAAACTTATAAGACGAGATCCATGATCATTTAGAATAAAGTTGTGGCATGAACATGTACTTCGACAAATAGGCACGCATTTGCATTATAAACAGCAATCTGTTCAAACAAAGAAAATGACACGCTATAAAAAATTCATAGAGATAGATGCGATGCAATCACACACCCCACACAAGAAAACCCACCCACGTCTTGTAATTTGACTAATGAGCGAATATGTTGCTGCCATCCAAAAGGTCAAGGATAACCTGCCACGCCATCAGCCACCAACTCACCATCCTGAATAACAAACTGAAGGAAACTGTGGACATGATTATCCACATATTGTTGCCCTAAAAGAAAGCGATGCTTCAGTATCATCTGTTTGTTGCCTGAAGCTTTTTTTTAAACCATCGTTTCCTTGAGGCTTTGTCCAGCTTGCAAACTACTTGTTGCATTTGCACCACACCTGATTGAACATACTACTGGATCCCTCCCATGAACAGGCTTGCACAACCTCGTAAGAGGTACTAATAGCCAACCATTATAGCATGTTGGTGTGCATTAGAACTTGTGCAGGATCCCCCTCCTCCTCCTGCACAGCTGTCTCCTCTGTGTACAGAGCCACCTTCAGAACCCAAGGAGGAGGGTAGCCGGCATTTCGTCGAACATATGGCGGGCGATGGAGGGGATGGCGGGCCGAGTACAACTTCGAGTTCCCCTTTTGCTTTGCTTCGCCTCCAGCGACAGCGACGCCAAGTTCTTCAGCTGCGACGCACGAACGCACGCAAATCAATCCAAATCCCGTCATGACCGCGCCATGTGGGCTGAGAGAGAGGAGGGGAATTTCGAGATGAATTGAACCGAACCTGCTGGAAGAGGCGCCGGACGTCGATGCCCTGCGCTACGAGGGCGAGGAGGCGCCCGACTTGAGCACGTCGACATCGTCGGCGTTCAAGCGGGAGTCCAAGAACGCCCGGATGGCGGCGTCGTCGTGGTGAAGAGGTGCGCGTCCGTGCCCATCCGCCCCCACCACCCACGACGCCGCCGCTTCGCTCGCACGCAACTCGAGTATCCCCTCCCCTCGCATCTCTGCGGTGGCGAGGCTGGTAGGCGGCGGATCTCAGCTGCCGTCGCGTCTCGCCGGCGACCGACCGTTGGAGAAAAGAAAAGAGGACGTCCAGTTCACAACCTGGGCCGCACATGTTCATTCATCCTAATCTTGCTGGGCCGCGCTTCTAGGCCGGCAGTGAGAGAGCCTGGGCTGGCTGTTGGCCCAACAGTTATGGTTGCATCTCTAACCGAGCCAATCAAATTTAACCCCTCCTCAAACCTTAATTCCTCAGTTTCTCCATCTAAAAAAAAATCCTCAGTTTCAAGAAAAAATTATCTCCTCAACTTTGATAAGTTCAAGAATAAAATGGTTCTTAGCCAAATCCCTAAACTTAACTCCTATATATTATATTTGACTCATGCACATCGAACACTTATAATGGGTGGTTGGGCTGAATGATACAAGAGTGTTGCATCGGTGCCTGCAAGTCGCTGGTGCGGTCCTTCCACGGTGGCTATAAGCTCCGCGTGCGTGTATGACGGTGCAAGAGCACGTAAACGCCTCGGCGCGGCGTTATACTTGCAATGACCACCGCTTCTGCCGCACATGGCATAGTCCCCGACTGACGCCCTCCAATCCAGCATGTAACCTTCACTTAGCAGTCGCGGATACCCATCCCCCGGTGCTCCTTCCCTTCGACAACGACCCAGCCACACCAGCACGACCACGTAGTCACACGCCCGACTACGGCCCTCGTGTCAGTGGTGCTGTACAGCGCATCGAGCCGCACACCACCGTCATCCTCGGGCAGGTGACGTTGATGAAACCCGACCGCCGGTTGGAAGGTGTAGTTGAAGAGGAAGTAGTGGAGCTGCCAGTTGGCGGTGCTGGCAGAGACGTCGGTTTGGGATGTCCGCCTGGACGTTTTCGTTGGCCACCACGACAACACGACTAGCGTAGGACACATGGATGAGCGTGTCGCCACCCAGCGAGAGTCCTTTTGCACTGGCTACAAGCATGCCCGAGAGTGTTGCACTAGCGACCGCTGATTGGTGGAAAGGGTGGGGATGGACGTTCCTCAAAAGCAATTTTATAGAGGCTCATCATGCGGGATGGGGATTGGATAATTTGACCCACTTTATAAGGTGTTTGATGATTTGCCTCGAGGTTGTTTCAATGACTAGTGGCCCCGGCCACACACGGCAGTCTCGGGGGTGGCAAATTATCAAATGGAGGAGTAAAGTCAGGCAAAAGATTCAATTTCTCTCACGTAGGATGTAGATGAGAAAAGTAGGTGAAATTCATCTAAATGGGTTATTTCCCTCATCCTTCCCCTACTGGCGTGATGGGGTGGTCCGAAACACAAGAATTCATCTGAATTGGGGACGGAGGTCGGTGAACACTTTTGTCGCGTGGTGAAGCTTTCCTCGTGGCCGGGGACGACCGGCAGGAGCGCCCCCATGGCTTGGTCTCTGTTGTCTTCAAATGAGAGAACATATTAAGGCATTTCTAACCGATGCCCAAAAAGTAGCGGAATATCCGGCCAGTAAATCTTAGTGGAGTAGTATTTATATTCCACTAAGTTTGGTCGGTTCTAGTCGATCCTCTAAACTTAAAAGGTAAATTTAAATAAATTCAACATAATTTCAACCGAAATTTGCATGCACTTAAACATAAGTTCAACACAGATAGTCTTGACAACCGAGCATTAAACATAAATTTAAACTTAAACTACACTAAAAAACTACTCAACTTCAACGACCGTAGTGGAGGTCGAGCCAATCCTTCCTTGAGAGGACACCCTCGGTGACAGCTGGGTCCGGGCCGGTGCCATCGTCGTCGCAGTCGGGGAAGATGCTCCGCCACTCCTCGACGTCGAACTCCTCCTCCTCGTCGTCCTTCTTGTCGCCCTACTCACCGCCTTGCACCTCGTCGGAGATGACAATGACCTCCCCGCCATTGTCGGCGAATATCGCCCGCTCCGCCTCCACGAACTCCGGCTCCTCGTGGCGGAGGTCCTCCATGTACGCCTCATCGGCGGCTTCCGCCTCGAGGTGCTTCCTCGCCTCTTGGTCCTCCCGCACCGTCGCCGCGCTCACCAAAGCCGACTCCGGTGGGACGAGGTGGACCGGTGCCGCCCCGAACGAAGATTTTTAGCCTCGCATCACGGCAGTGGAACTGGACTTGCCACCGGTCATAATCCATTGCCGCGAGCTCCACCGTGTGGAACGGCCCGACCCACTTCCTCTTGTGGGTCTCCCGATCGGTGATCTACGCCAGTACGCCACCCATGTCCCCCACGAGCGTTGCCAGACGCCGAAGTAGGTCCTCTGCAACGGCCGCGATGGAGGGACCTCCGCGAAATTGGCGAATCGGGTGGGGGCAGGTGGTTCGGGCGAGCGGCGGCGGCTCGAGGATGCGCAGGCGGACGATGACCCGCTGGCGTGGCGGCGCGGATCCGCGTTGCGGATCGGCGGTGGGGACCTCCAGCCACCGCGTCCGGCGATTGGGAGGACAGGGGCGGCGGGGAAGGGCGGGGGATGCGCCTGTGGCGGGGCGAGGGGAAGAAGAGGATGTAGAGGAGGGGAAGAGAGGGAGAGATTTTTTACTCGGCCGCCGAGCTGTGGAGTAAAAATAAGAAGATTTACGGCGGCTGAGTAATTATTTTTTACTCCGTTATGATCTATTGGGGATCGGTTCGGTTCAGTTAGAGAAGTAAGACCGAAATTTTACTTCTCAAAACGGTTATTGGGGATCGGCTGGAAATGCCCTTAACAATAACAAGCTAGATCTAGCTAGAACCGTTGGTATGGACAAAGCCACCTGTCCCATCAAAAAAAAAAAAAGGACAAAGCCACCAGCGATGTCAAGCTTAACCTGCGTGACCCATCACTCGTATGATGCTACAGTATACGTTAGCAGCACTCTTCTGGTATTTTTATCGTAACTTTGGAATCATATTAGCAACTTCCACCAGTTGACATCTTCACTTGAAAACATGAAGCAAAAAACTACCCTTGACTCACCTCCCGGTGATCGCAATGGCATTACAAAACCAAACAACGCTAAGGCACAATATCAGGCGTATGCCTAGCAGAAGCAAGATCTCAAAAGTAGCAGATAAACCTCATATGCTCGCATCATCAAGCTCATCAAGGAACAGGGACAAAAAAGTAGAGAAGGTTGGAATTTCACAACTGTTATGGATCATACAGTGAGTGGTGCTAGTAGTGCCAATTATTATTTTGATTTTCCGTCTGCTTCACTCTCACTGCAGATCTTGCTAAAACATACACATGACATAAATGCCAAGCTGAATTTGTGCACACCATACATCACAATATTACAGAGGAAGCAACATTTTGCTTATTTATATCTTGGATGGTAGTTCATTTGGTGCATCCATAAATACCTTCGCGGCACACAACTACTACAGGACGTAGTTCACACAATTAAGTGGCCACACATTGTTGCCTCAATGTAAACAATAGTACGATCTCATCAAATGTGGTGCATGTCATCTTCAGGTACCTTTACCTCATCATCATGCCTTTGCGAGGGATACAACCAGCATAGCTCGAGAGGTTCTGGTCCGCTCCTCTTGCAAGCTCCCATCCGGATCCAGGCTCCAGTGCAGCTCCGCAGTCCTCACAAATTCATCCATAATGTCTCCAAAATGCTGGACTATTATCGGCTCGAATAAGGCTCTCAGATTATTCACGAACTTCCTTGGGGTGCTCAGAGCAGTGTTCATTTCGGTTGTAGGGTCGTGCGCCCGCATCTCCCTGATGGAAAAGGAGCCCTCTTCTTCAATGATTTCCCTCACCTCTTCGCCGGAAGGTCCATGCACCGGCACATAGAAAGAATCAAACTTTGCTTTGTCGATCGCACCCTGTCAGTCATACCATATGATTGGTAGGTGAAATAGCCGCATGCTTGATTGAAGTAGATACATTGTTATGCTAAAAACAAGGTGAATAAATGTACCTCAGCGACCATGGCACTTAGAATCTGAGCTACAATTCCTGGGAAAAGAAAGAATTTGGAGGCAATTACATCAGAACGCGTCCCTACTAGGGAAATAACCATTCGGCCTCCTGAGACCAATTCTTTGGCTCTCAGCTCCAGGAAAAGTGTGAAGTCTTTCCTGAACTGATGTGCATAAGCTTCACGCACCAATGGGAACCTTTCACGCCTAACATGTTCATCAGTGTCGAACGCTGGGATGCGGCTTCTGGTTAGATCTTCAGGAGCCTGTAAAGGTAAGTACTTTGAAAACCCACAACTAACCCAGTTGGATAAATTCGTTGAGCTCTTACCTTTGACAGCCATTGCAAGCTGTTGGACGCGCATACAAGATGCAAGGAGTCACTAATAAAGAGCCGCTCGTAAAACGACCCTGGTACGACACTCGTCAGGACAACAGGATTCTTGCTTTGACGGAGCGTGACCAAGCTCTTCACCACCGTGTTGAAGTCATTGTCAGGCAGGTCGTTGAGTAGCACGCATACTTCCGGTGGTGGCTGCTGTAAGTGAAGGCATTGGCTATGGATGGCATTGATGGCAGTTGATACCAGTGCTAGCGCATTTGGGCCAGAGGAGCATCCCAAGTCTGCGATCACCATCTTTCCAGGCAAGAAGGTACTGCTGCTGCCGCATAAGTCCGCGATGACCGCTTCTATGAGGGACTTCATCCTGTTCTGCTCAGCCTTCTGCAATTGAGTTGTAGCCCTTCAGAAAATCTGGACTAACCTTGTGGCTTAATAGTTGCTAATCAATGCCTCTAGTTCTTCTAAATCTCGGTAATATAAGCTACATTGTGAACAAGTGCAGTTTTGCAAGCTGAGTGACGAACAAAAGGTCGTAGGAACAACATTGGCAAATTAATCTAGAGTGTTGAAGATACCTGAAAACTGGAGTTGCGAGCATAGCTAGTTTCCCCTTGTCCTTGACTCATATGCACCATCTGTTCGGAGGCCATGGCTTTGCTTGGAGCAGAGCAAAACTCCAGATCTTGAATCTGCAGGAACCAGATAGATGGTAAAGGAAAAGATAAATGGCTAAGTAGTGCTGGCAATGTCTCTGAATGATTGATTAGTGGGCAAGCCAATGGGAAGGCTGAAAGGACAATAATATACGGTGTGGCTGCAGTTCAAAGGACTGTAATTTACTGTGGCTGCAGTTGAGTGTGTCGAGTAAAGGGAAGACTGAAAGGACAACATTCTGATTGGAAACAGATGCACAGCTAATGCATATAACGCCAAGCATCCAAACAGTAATGGGCAATAATGCACCGGCCGGAAGGAAAATAAATACTCCCTCCGTTCACTTTTGTAAGTCATTTTTTGTATGTCATTTTAGACAACTCAAAATGGGCTGTTTTGTACATTGTCTGAAATGTCTTATGTCTTATAAAAGTGAACAGAGGGAGTAGGAAAATATCATCACAAGACTTACACGTCTCCTGATATTCTCACAAAATTACTATATAAACAGAAGGATGGGCCGTATATCTCTTCAAAACATCAATATAATACTTAACTGCGCAGCCAGATAAAAGGAAAACGCAACCAGATACTTGGAGAATCACATATGCAGAAGAAGTACCGGAAAAGGTAGCAACATTTAGAGGGAAACCTCATATGTTTTACACCACCAAAGCTAATTACAGAACAGAGACAAGCAAACAAATTAAGCCGAACATTACCTCGAGGCATCCTCCCGCTTGCAAACCGCTTGTTGCATTTGCATCACACCAGCTTGAACATCCTCCTGGAGCCCACCCATTGAGCAGACCTGCACAACCTACAGGTTATATATATAGTCCAGCATACCAATAATGAGACCAAAGGAGACAAATGCTTATCATCAAAACGTGGTGTGTCTTAGCTCTCAAGGAACCTGGTCAAACATTTAACAGTGGAGTATATAACACACACAGTCCCAGTGGTGGCTGCTAGAATTGAAGACAGTATCCGTGTGGAGCCACTCTAAAAGGATTCAGTTGGGTAGCTAGAAGAACTGGCAAGCAAGTACTCATCCAAAGCCTGAACAATCAGCCCATGTGGTGTCAAAATTCAGACTGTCAAATATTAGGTTCAGATTCCCAAATGAAGATAAACATTATTATAGCCTTATATTGGATAGAGAAATTTTGTGCCTATGCATGTTTGATAATACAGACTACAGTTCTGATCTGTTCCTTGTTCTTTTTTACACGACTATACTTCTGATCTGTTTTTTATTTTTTTGCAGGTTAATTTCATCCAGCATACACATACACATAGTTATGAAGAGAGAAACTTGAGGTTACCGGTGGGGAATCTCAGCTGGATCCATCACCTATCGCAGAACCCTCCCTCCTCTCTCCACTGTTGCAGTACGGGGAAGTTAGGGTTTAGGAGGGAAATATCAGGCTAGGGATTTCCGCAAGAAAATGAAGTAACACAAAAGCGAGAATTATTACTAGGAGATGGAGAAAGAGAGGAAGGGAATGGGATTTCCTGACCTCGGATTCTGCTTGCTGCCGAGTTACCGCCAGCGCCTCCCCTTCTTTCTGTCCGGTCGTCGTTGTGCTGGAGAACGGAGGTTGGAGACTGAAGTGGAGAGCCGAGTTATTTTTTTCATTTTAGGAAAGGCCGCTTATAGGCGCCGGCGCACCAGCCGAGCGTTTCGGCCGGTCCAGCCCAGGCCATCGGATATGAGCCACGCAGCCGTTGGATCTAGGTAAAAAAAAATAGATCGCCCCCAACTTCTTCTTCCTTGGGCAGTCGCCTGGATCCGCATCTCCCGCTCGGGGAGCACGGCACCGCGCCTCCTGTCCCCTCCGGTGGTCGTCCCCGTCGTCAGTCCCCACCCTCGTCCGTCTTCCTCGTCGCTGGCCGGACCCCGCCCTCGCCGCCCGTCCTCGTCGCCGGTCCCCGCCTTCGCCGCCCGTCCTCGTCGCTAGTCCCCGTCCTCGTCGCCAGTTCCCATGCAACAACTCCACCTGCGTTGCAGCTCTTGACGGCGACGGTTGTGGCTCGGCCGCTGCCCCTCGCCATTGATGCTCGCTGCAGGAAATTATGTCGACGGCGGCCGTCAGTCAATCAACACCGTTTGCATGGATGTAGCAAAAAACTTCACCCGTAGTAGCAAAAAAAACTATGGTTGCAGCAAAAATCAAACACTGTCGCCGTCTTTCGCGAGGTCGCGACTCCGCCTTACATGGATGTAGCAAAAAACTTCACCCGTAATAGCAAAAAACTTCACAAAAGGTTGCAGCTTTTTACTCCGCGGTTGCAACAAAAACACAGAGAGACGCCATGGTTGTCGTCGAGGAGGATTTTCTCAATCTCTGTTTGAAGCTTTTTCATCTGCGGGTTGAAGTTTTTTGTTAAAACGGTTGTAACTTTTCCGGTATTTCGTTGTCTGGTTGAAGCTTTTTTATCTACTGGATGTAGCAAAAACCTCCCACGGTAGTAGCAAAAAGCCTGCTACGGTTGCAGCAAAAAAATCATTGTCGTCCTCGCGAGGTCGTAGCTCTGCCTGATGGATGTAGCAAAAAGCTTTGCCGGTAGTAGCAAAATCCAACAATGGTTGCAGCTTTCCCTTGTTGTGCAGTGCCATTGAAGCTTTCTATGTCTATGGTTGAAGCTTTTTTCAACGGCTGTTGAAGCTTTTCTAAGTGATGGTTGCAACACTAGTATACCCGGGAGGATCCGGGCATGGCTGCAGGCAGCCATGGCCGCCGGCGAGGGAGCGCTTCACCGCCGACGATGCGCGCGCGTGAAGACTGTAGGTAGGGGGTGGACGTGTCGTGCGCGTGGGGAAATCGTCGGCCGTGCAGTGGATGGCGGCCCTCGCCGGCGAGATTGGGCTGCCACGGGTAGAGGATCGATGCCGGGGGTAGACGGCGGCCTTGCCGGCGAGATTGGGCTGCAGCGGGGTAGGGGCGTGATGCGGGGGTGGACGGCGGCCTCGCCTGCGAGATTGGGCTGCAACAGATAGGGGGCGGATGGAGATCTCGTCGACACAGGAGCGCGAGGTAGCGGGCGACCGGCCGAAAGCTTCGGCCGGCGCACCGTCTCCAAACGTTTCCCTTTAGGAAATTGCGGGAGTAACTAGTTAATGAGTGCTCCTTCGGGAGCCTCGTAACGATCAGCGTGACTTGGCGCGCTCTCAGCCATTCGCCATGTGTCGCGCTCTAGACGCTCCATCCGGAATTTTTTTTATTTTTCCGCACGCGTTTTCGACTTTTTAAATGATTTTTTTCGGGTTTTTTCAACCTTTTGGTTTTCCCCCGTCTTTCTTAGCTTTTCGATAAAAAAGAAATTTCAGGAAAACAAAATTTGCGCGAAAAAAACGCGTTTCTATTCCTTTTCCTTTCGCGAAAGTCACGGTTTTTCTTCCGCGAGAGGCACGGTTGTGCTTTAGCGAGAGTCATGGCTGTGCCTTTCGGAAACGAGAAAAAACGCGTTTTCTATTTTTTTCTTTCGTGAGAGTCACGGTTTTGTTTCCGCGAGAGGCACGGTTGTGCTTTCGCGTGAGTCACGGCCGTGCCTCTCGGAAAGGGAAAAACAAAACGCGTTTTCTGTTTTTTTTCTTTCGCGAGAGTCACGGTTTTGCTTCCGCGAGAGGCACGGTTGTGCGTTCGCGAGAGTCATGACCGTGCCTCTCGGAAAGGGAAAAAAATACGCGTTTTCTAATTTTTTTTCTTTCGCGAGAGTCACGGCCGTGCCTCTTGGAAACGAAAAAAAATGCGTTTTCTGTTTTTTTCCTTCCACAAGAGTCACGGTTTTGCTTCTACGAGAGGCACGGTTGTGATTTCGCGAGAGGCACGGGCGTGCCTCTTTCGGAAAGGGAAAAAAAACCATGCTCCCGGTTCGGTTTTTTCACCCGTTTTTTTCCTCCGGTTTTTTCGTGAAAAAAAAGTTCGTCAAAACCTATCAACATGGGATCTAGTTTTGAAGATCTCAACATGAGGAATCCAATGGTGAAAACGGTTCGAGATTTGGACGCACGGTTTAAGAGATAAAACGTTTTGAATAAACGGATCTACGAAAAAAGGGAAAACTTCCCGGTTGCGACAAGTGGCGCGCTGCATGTGCGCCACTTGTCGCGACCTGGAAAAGTGGAGTGTTCTTTGCAACGAGTACTCCTTAATTAGTGATTTCGGGAAATTGCAGGGCGGATCACCGTGACAAACCAACACGAGTGTGCAGCCCACTGACCATGTAAGGTTGGCCAATCAAAGCCCGACCCAGTTTGTCCATTAAAACGCCCATATATCGAAGGGAGAGCGACTAATTGAGGAGCGCTCGTTCGCAGTCTCCCCAAGGATCACCTGGGGTGAGCTGAGAGTGCGTCACTTGGCGCGCACACAGTCACCGTCACGTGTCGCGCTCTGGACGCTTTCTATGTTTTTTTGTTTTTATTTTTTCGCACGTGTTTTTAGTTGTTTAGATGGTTTTTTCCTTATTTTTTTGGCTTTTCGCTTTTTCACCGTTCTTTCTTAGCTTTTGGACAACGGAAATTTTAAAAAGAATTGTGTGAAAACCATGTTTTTTCCTTTCCGCAAGAGGCATGGTTTTGCTTCTACGAGGGGCACGGCTATGCCTCTCGGAAAATGAAAAAAAATGTGTTTTTTTTCTTCCCCGAGAGGGCCGTGCGTCTCGAAAATGGAGAAAAACACATTTTCCCCCTTCCGCAAAAAACACGTTTTCTTTTTTCTTTGCTTCCGCGAGAGGCATGGTCGTGCCTCTCGAAACAAAAATAGCGTTTTTTTTCTTCCACGAGAAGCACAGCTTTGCTTCTGCTAGAGGCACAAATTTGCTTCCGTGAGAGGCACGGCCGTACCTCTTCGGAAACGAAAAAAATGCTCTCGGTTTCGGTTTTTCCTTCCGGTCTTTTTGTCCGGTTTTTTTCGTGAAAAAAAGTTCGTCAAAACCTATCAACATGAGATCTAGTTTCAGAGATATTGACGCGAGGAATCCAACGATGAAACCAGTTTGAGATTTGGACGCACGGTTTAAGAGATAAAACGTTTTGAATAAACGGATCTATCAAAAGGGAAACTCCCAGTTTGCGACAAGTGACGCACTGCATGTGCACCACTTTTTACAACCTGGATAGGTGGGAGTGACCTTCCGAAGGGGTACTTCTCAATTAGTGATTTTCTATCTGAGGTGTTTCGGCTGCAGTGGTGTGCCATGATACGTGCAGTATTTGGGCAGCTCAGCCCTGGTGATCGATCGAGTTGATGACCCGCCACTTTGGATGCCATAGCATGCAGGGAAGGAATTGCCCTTGCAGAAGATCTTAACTTGCAAAATGTTGTCACCGCCTCGGATTCTAAACAGGTGGTCATAGACATTGCCAGATTTAGCAAAGGTAGTTATGGTGTAATAGTTAGTGAGATTATTCTTAAGGTAGTTTATTTTGTGAAAAAATCTTAAAGTTGTTATGGTGCAATATTCCAGTGTAAGAGTACTTTTGAAGGCCGTGCTGTTAATTATGAAGAATATAGTCTAGCCAAGTTCGTTCTCTCTGTTGGTACCGGCGTCAAGTTTGGTTTGGCCAACCTCAGGATCAGAACTGTAGTTTTCGATGAAAAAAACTTGGCTCTATCCCTTAAAAAAATCTACTGGCTTTGTTATTTGCTGAGACAGTTGTGTTGAAACCCCTTTGGAGGATGGTCTACGTCAAGTTTAAACATTAGTTATGATGTTAAGGACCATTTCTATTAGGTGGCTTAAAAAATATGCCGACTCTCCCCAGCTTGAAAAATAAGCCGCCTTTTAAATCTGTTGAGACTTTTAAATTAGTTATCTCACAATTAGTTTAGAAGCACCGATGAATAGGAGAGGAGGCTTATGGGAAAAGTTTGGGAGGCGGCGGCTTATTTTTTAACTTGCCAAAGGAACTTACCCTAAGTAAATTGGTCTTGGAGAGGTCATGATTTTAGGTAGTAATAATCTCACATGTTCGAAGAGTGTTCAATCTCGTGATAAAATGGTCAAAAGTGGGCTTGGAGAGGTCAAGATTTTCGGTAGTATTTTTGTCACTGTTTGGATGGAAAAACTTTCGATTATAATGATTGTTATCTTACTGAAGTTACTCAAGTATTACATCCTATAGTTCAGTAACCTAATGTTGAAGGACAAAATAAAACTATTATTCAACATATTGCTGAAGCTATCTTAAAGTGCAGGGAAGAAAAACTTGAGCACAGAGTTCCTGTACCTTGGAAATTAGAAGATGGTTGGGAACCTACTATGATTTAGGACCAATGGTTCCATCATGCCTAAAGATTTATATGATGTGCTCGTATTAAAACTCATAAATGAATGTTCCTTAAGTTTCATTATAATGGATGTAGAATGCGATTCTACATGTACTATTAACCTAAAAAGACTGTTCATAAAAATGGTCGGTGTTGCTATCAACATGAAAGAAGGTAATATTCACTTCTAGTTCCCTAGGAGGAAAGGGATTAAACATTTTTCGAGGTTGCCTTTGACCATGCGTTAGAGCAATAGCATATTGCATGCATGTTACACAAAGCATACCATCAAATTCCTATGAGCAAGAAGTTTCTACTCATATAATTATTATATCATACATCTCATATATTATTAATTATATCAATCATCACAAAGCAACCTTAAAAAACGTATTAGGCACAATTAAGGTAAAGAGTATTAGGCACAATAAGTGGACGGAGGGAGTACATGTAAGAAGATTGTTTTCGTTGACTATGTGCTTCCAATACCCACTATGTGTACATGTCTATTACATTGGACGAGCATTGATGTATGTGGTGAAAACTAACATGTTTAAATCGTACCCGTTTGATGCAATTATGAAATGTGTAAATCTAACGGATATCATCTATTTAGGTATGATTATTTAGATCTAACGGGTACGATCTACTTAGACACAGTTGTGTAGAATTAATGTATATGATCTATTAACGTATCATTATGTAGATCTAATTGTTATGAAATATTCGGTATAATTATATCCAATGGATGTGGTTTGTTTAGGTACAATAATAAAATTCTCATGGTACAATTGGTTATGTAGATCTAACACATGTGATATATTAAATCCAAAATCTAAGGTCAAAATAGTTATGATGATGTGGATCAACATGAATTCTAAAGAAAATGAGTATGCTTTTAGTATATAATATAATAGATACAAGATAGATGGTCCCAAAGGACTCAACACTGCATTGGTTAAAAGGTTGGGTTGTAGATCTTACAACCATGACTCTATAGACACAAGAGAATTCAAATAGGCCACCAAATCTAATGAAAAAGTCCCCAAACTAATATAGCAAAAATGCGGTTGGGTCCAAGATCTTCTCGAAGGAGCGATTGCCACCGGCTTTGGGGATGGACCACTTGATCATGTGAGATCTTGCTGGTAGAATGCCGCAAACTCCAAAAAGAAGCAGACACTTCCTCCCCATGTGCATCGAGGTTGCTATTTGGCCATAGAATTAGATCGATCAACAGAGAAGACCGACAGACAGGCTTGTACACCATAGATTCTCTAGAACTTTCATCTTTTGAGACTCGGATCCCCATCATCATAAGCTTGCAACTCCATGGAAGGAGCCTATTCGAAGATGAGGGGAAGAACTCGGGTCCAGCGAGGCACAACTCCAAGAGGCGCGGTTGAGGCAGTTCCACACCACTTCCTATCACCACCATGAAGAGAGGAGGAGGCAGAAGAAACCATCAAACCGGCACCACCCGCAACCACCGTGTGCTTAAGGCAGGAAGCACCATATCTGCTGATTCCGCTCCTCCCCCGCCTTCGTGAATGAGCTAGGGTGACTACAACGAGCATCATGTGTTGTGTGCCGGCACCCGAGCCATGCAGTCTGTAATCCCCCACCCTACAATCCCCACTCCAGTCGGGGTGGCCGGAGGAGGACAGGAGAGGAGCTGGGAGAACATTGACGACTCTCATGGAAGCGTGAAGAGAAGAGAGGAGGGGAGGATATAAACGAGTGGCTGCAAAGTCTTCGGTCTGCAAGAGGAAACAAGCCATGCTCGCCACTCTAGTGTTCAAATATCTTTTCCTCTACAGATTAATTCATCGTCTTTGCTGAGCTGTTCTTTGACACTTAGTTTCTCAATATTGTCTTAACCAGTATTTTTTTCAAATATAGCTTGTCACGACAAATTTAATGGTGAAAACAGATTTTCAAACGGATTTTTCATTTAAGAGATAAAGCATTTTGAAGTTTGAAAACCCAAAATATTCTCGCTGACATCATCTTTTTTCGTCCCTATTTGCATGCATGTGTGAATGAAAGAAAAGGCTAACATGTCACAATGGGTGGCTAGATGGGCGTTTGACCCGACCTCGTTCAGCCCATACATGTCAGCAGAATTGCTTTGTGCTACACGTGTGGCACTTAGAGCATCTTCAATAGACGCGCGGTAGGGTGGCGCGCTAATATTTTTTTGCAGCGCTGAAATAGCGTTTTAGCACGTGTGGGCGGGTTGTTGCTTTTCCAGGCGCTGCAAAATTTAGCGCGCCACAGTAACGCTCCACCGGGGGTGGTAAAATCCAGCGCGCGCGCCCGGCCGACGCTTGGCAAATATGAAACAACACACACCAATTTGACAATATGAAAGAAGATGATCTCAAGCATTAAAAATATGCAAAATCATGAGTTGGGCAACATAGCATAGTTCAAAATCACGGCATAGTTCAAAATCACCTAAACGAATTTAACCACAAGCAAGTTCATGAGGTCACACAAAGGAATGAAACATCAACAATCATGCTCCATCTTCTTCCTCATCTTCTTCATCTTCAGGCGCCCCATCGTCATTGAAAACTCAAACGGTGTTCGCACTATCTCCAAAGGCATCATGCGAAGGCATGTGAGACACACCGGAAGCCATGCGTCCACCCATATCACCTGGATGCACACAGTTCTTCCATTTCTCTTCATCCTTCAACACTTCGTAGCAATGGGGCAACACAAATGCTCTCCCTTTCTTAACCTTGCCTTTCTTGGTCTTCTTCTCTTCTCCTCGAAACAACTTTTGTGTAATATTGAGCTACAAACAAAAGAACAAGTTACCACTTGAAACACAAAACATGAGGCATGAACATGGAACATAAAGAAATGTCACTTACCCTATCTCTATCATTAGTGCCACTTGGGTTTATATTGTCAACCAACGTCATTGCCACCGCCCACTTTTGACAATCTCTGTTGATCGTCGACCACCGGGAGCGAAGAGATCTATCGGTGCGCTCAATTCCACTATTGTTGTGTGCATCAAAGTACTCCTTCATCCTAAACCAATATGTATCTCTAGTTTGGTCCGTCCCAACGGTGGCATCCATAGACACATTCAGCCATATCTTGCATAGCAAGATGTCTTCATCCACGATGTAGTTGCATGCCCTTCCTTTCGGTGCATCGACCATACCCTCACCCTCCTCATGCACTTCATATTCATGATCATCTTGATGCACTTCATTGGTTTGAGACCAATGAGAATTGTTGGAGCCAACACCCATACTTGACAAATATGTGTCATCATTGAAACTACAAAGTCTGATAAAGAAAACTAATCAAGCTATCCATATGTACACATTTATCTATTAGCAACAAAAAAGGAGAAACAATCATACCTTGTGGGCATTTCATCAAACACCATGTGCGCATCGGCCGCCGGTGCAACAAATAGCGAGCTATCCGGCGCTTCGGGCGGCGGAGGCGCAGCCGGAGGCGCTGCTAGATTTTTCTTCACGCACCTAGAAGCGCCGTCTTCTTTTGGGCCGTACTTGCCGCCGCCGCCGCCATCGTTCGGTTGGAGACAGAGCTCTATGGCTTCGCGCGCGGGCGGCAGCATGACACCACCCTGCAAGTTCGTCTGGGGGCCATGAAAAGACCGCGCGCGAGACCGGTGCTTAGAGACGGAGCGGTGCCGGTGGTGAAACCAGAGGTCAACCCTGCGCTAGGGTTTGCGACGGTGGCGGCGGAGGGGTCGTGGGTGTAGGGAGGGGTCGGGGGGATATCGGCGCGAACGTCCATCGCAGAAATTTCGCCGCCAGAGGCGCGCGGCCGGCCGAAGGCGGCGTGGCCGGAGAATTCAGGGTGGCGCTTGCTCACTCGCACACAATTATTCGCTGTCGAGCACACTCGAGCTGGCGTAGAAAATACCTAGCGCGCGATGCACTTTTCCCCAACGCGCTGAATCTTGTTTACCGCACACGGGATTATAGCGCGGCTGCTGAAGCGCTACTTTCGGTCGCGTGCACTATATAACCGTTTTATTCAGTGCGGCTTATTTAGCGCATCTGTTGGAGATGCCCTTATCAGGATGGAAATAATAATACGCACCCGATACGATATCTGAGCTAGTTTCCTAAAACACCTTACTTTCCACTGCATTTCATTACAGACATTCTAGCGACCAAACGTCTTACCTGTTGGACATATACTTTGTCGGGTTGGCTAGACTCCGTATCCGCTGTACGGGTCGCTTTCTTTCTTCCAGGAGAAGAAAGAAAGGCGATCTCGCCTCCTGCCGCCAGAGCGCCTTCCGCCGTCGCCGTCCTCCGGCGGCTCCCCTCCGCCGACGATCTCGGTCATCGATGGTGAGGGGGTCGCCGGATCCACGTGTGTGAATTGTTTTAGACATTAGTTTCTTCGGATTTTGGATTGTTCATCATCATGGCTTCGGCGGTAGCGATGGCGGTGCCAACTAATAAATCTTCAGATCCTTCCCAGCGAGGCGATCCGTTTTTGGGGTGGATTTGGAAACCAAACTGTTCAAGCAAGGATGGTGCGGCGGCGGCGGCATCCTCGTGCTGGACCTGTGTCCTCGGGCTCCGCAGTTGCGACGGCGTTTGCTCCAGTGCCGGCGTGGAGCTTGGGAGGTAGTTCAGGAGCGGATGCAGATTGTGGTCTGCATCGACGACATCTGGAAGATGGTGGATCTGGGTTCATGGTTCATGACAGGCTGGTATGGTTTCCTCCTCCAACGTCTTAGTTGGGCGGGGGTGCCAAATCTGGAGTTCGATGGCGTGTCCGGGATGTTGCCCCGGTCTGATTCGTTTAACGGCAATTACTTCGCCTTTATTGGTGAGCCACCTTGAAGGTCCGCAAAGCTGCATATCAGCGATGGAGCCGCGTCGAACTCAGGTGTGGAGGTGATCCGTCGTTTTCTCCTTTGGTGGCTGCTATGATGGTGCCAGAGGCAGGTGACGGGCATTGGTGTAAAGCTTAGAGGATTTTTCCGTCTTGTTTGTAATTTTACTTCTTGGTTGGTGTTCCCGTGTGCAAAAGCTAGCGTTTTTCTGTCTTCTCAGTTTTGTCAGGTCGGTATGTACGTGGCTTGTACCATGATCCTTATATGATATAAATGAGACACGTATTACCATGAAAAAAAACCGTCTTACCTGTTATTTTTTTTGGGATAACCCGAACAGTCTTACCTATTTTTTTATGACCCGAACGTCTTATTACGTGTTCGCTACCCTAAGACCCAACCAATGATGGTTTAGAAAACGAGCTAACCGGTACTGTTTCGGGGTCCGAATCAATTCGGAGTGCGTACGTAATTTCCACCTGAATTCGGACAAATTACGTACACGTGCTAATTCGACGGCAGGCTACATACTATGAGTGCGTACGTACGCACGTTTTCAGTCCATATATAAAGCTAGCACTACACAACAAGCACCAGTACGCACAATCAATCAATACCGGCGATCTCGTCGAGCGAACCCTAGCTAGGTCCATCGTATCGTATCCAAGAAAAGTATGGCCCCGGTGGCTGAGATCTGGGGCCTCACGCCGGGCTACAAGTTCATGCCGGCCGACGAGGAGGTGATCGAGTTCTACCTCATCCCACGCCTGCGCGGCCAGCCCCTACCGCTGGACGGCGTCATCATCGACGAGGACCCACGGAGCGCGCCACCGTGGAAGCTCTTCGAGCGCAACGGGCTGGACGAGGTAGACGTGGAACATGCGTTCTTCTTCACGTCCGGCGAGTATGCCAAGAGCGCCAAGCGCAAGGTCCGCGCCTGCGCTGGCGGGACGTGGGTCGGGATGAAGGTCGGCAACAAGGGGAAGCTGCGCCTCGGCGGGGAGACCTTTGCATGGCAGGTGTACAGGATGAACTACCAGTGGGGCGCCGGCAGGAGGACCGGCAGCACGGGGTGGGTCATGCTCGAGTACTCCATCGTCGCACCGGCCGACTGTGCTTCCATCAAGGTGTGCAAGATCTCCTTTAGCGGCTATGGCCAGAAGCGGCAACGGGTGCCCGACGGCTATGTCGACGACTGTCATAGCGGCCGCGCCGCTACTCGTCCACTCGCGGCCGCACTGCCATCTTCGACGACTAAGTGTTATTCAGAACCCCAAGACGAAGATGCCGGAGGGGAAGGAGAAGCAGATTCAACTTGGACCTATCAAGAACCCTTCACGGCGGCGCAGCAGTTTGATGATCAAGATACGCAACCATTGATTGATGTTGGCTGCTTGCCGGGATTCTCGTCAACCCCCCCTGTCCCTGTGTCGGCCGTGGATGACGGTATGATGCAATCCCAGATGTTTAGCTATGCCGTGGCGGAAGGAGAAGCAGAGCCAACTAGGAACTATGAAGAACTCTACACTGAGACGACGACACAGCAGTTTGATGGTCAAGCTATGCAACCACCTGCTGATGTTGGCGGCTTCCCTTCGACTTCTACCGCATCAGGCATGGATGATGGCACTATCATGCCACTTCAGATCGACCAAGAAACCCACTCCCCGGAGAAGTTTGTGGACTATGGCACGGTTCCGCCGCTGACGAACCAAGAATTCTGCATGCCGGAGAAGTACGTCCCCATACCGCCGGTGATTGACCACGAAGCCGGCCCGCCACAGGAGCAGTTCTTCGACGTTGAGGATCCGGAACTTCAAGTGCTCCTCGAGTCGTTCAGCGACTTCGCTACTGCTGGGCAAAACGATCCTGGCTTTGGAGATTACTTTGCGAGTGCGGGTCAAGACTATGATCTTAATCACCATGTTTTGCCCAAGAATAGCTTCAATCAGCACCAAGTCTTCTAGAGACTTATCCCATATGCATTTGTTGTATAACTTGTTATTTTGATGTAAGCAGCAACATGTGTCCAATGCCTCTTCTACCTAATCGAACATTAGGCCGGGGGCGATCCTCCTTTAAAAAAAAAAAAGCTAATCGAGCATTCCCCGCTTGGCTCTGCAATCTATGTTCCTTTGTTATTTATTTTCATAAAAAAGATGTTCATTTGTTATGACCAATGAAATATAGCTCTAGCTCCACTTCCTCCTCCTGGCCCCGAGCTGCCCCGCACCACCAAGCGATGCCGGAGCCCCGCCCAACCACGCGCCAGCAGAGCCCCGCCCCACCGCGCCACGCGCTGCCAGAGCCCCGCCGCACCACTCGTGGCGACTCCCCACTGCTTCACACCTCCTCCCGCCATGGCCAACACCTCCGGATTCCGGCTAGCCATGGCCTCCCCGCGACGCGCCGCCATGGATCCAGCCATCCACAGCCTACTCGCGTCGTGCCGCCAGTGGATCCAGCCATCCACGGCCTCCCTTGATGCGCCGTCGCCGGATCCGGCCATCCCGAATAAATGTTAATAGTGTGGCTTACTCTGTAGGTATCTGCTAAGATGCTACAAAACCTACAAAGAAAGTTCTTAACGGGTCAATCATAGATTAAATCATGCGGTGACCTTTTTTTCCCTAGTTGTAACTCCACCTCCGACATGCAACACAATTTCCTTTTGTGACCCAGTTGCAAGTCCATCCCTCAATACACAACTGAGTCTGATCCATTTTTTGTGCTACTTGCAAGTGCGCCCTTTTGAGATGCAACTGAGCATGTGGGTGCCTCCGACCCTTTTTGTCTCAGTTACAATTCCACACCTGCCATGCTACTGCGAGCTCGTATTTTGTTGTTGTCCTAATATCGAATCCACCCTCGACATGCAAGCTGTTTTCGGTAGAGGGGGCAACAATTTTTGTCCCAGCTGCAACTCCATCCCTAACATACAACTGGGCACACTTTTTCTATTTGCAATTGCACCCTCAATATGCAATTGAGGTGTCGATCCATTTCGTCCCAAGTTGCAATTCCACCTCGACATGCAATTTGGAAGTCCCAATTGCATGTCCATCCTCTATATACAACCGGGGCCCGACCTAATTTTTGTCCTAGTTGGAAGTCCACCATGGACATGCAACTTGACGTCCGAACATTTTTCTCCTAGTTGCAACTCCATCTTTGACATGCAATTGGGGGCGGCCTGACATTTTTCTTTTCCTAGTTGCAACTCCACCGCCGACATGCAACTCGGAGGCCCACACCTTTTTAGTTGAAGGTCCACCCTCGATATGCAACTCGGCTCAAACTTCATTTATGTCCTAGTTGCTAGTCCACTCTTGACATGCAAACATGCAACCGGGTGGGGGGGGCACTTTTTTGTCTCAGTTGAAACTTCACACCCGACATGCAAGGGCACCCCTTTTGTGCTAGATCCAAATCCATCCTCGATATACAACTGGGACCTAACCATTTTTGTTTGAATTGCAAGCCCACCCTCGACATGCAACTAGGAGTCGGGGGGATTTTCGTCTCTAGTCGCAACTTCTCCCAGACATGCAATTGAGGGTCCCACCTGTTTCTCCTCCAGTTGCAAGTTCATGCTAGATACGCAACTGAGCCCGACCCATTTTGTCCCATTTGCAAGTCCATCCTATACACGCAACTAGAAGTCCAACAAATTTGTCTAGTTGCAACTCCACCCCCGCCATGCAATTGTGGAGGGCCACCATTTTTGTTGTCTCGGTTGCAATTCCGTCCTCGACATGCAACTGGGGTCCAACCCATTTTTTTCCTAGTTGCAAGTCCATAATTGACACGCAATTGAGGCTGCTCATTTTTTCCCAATTAGAAGTTCATCTTCGACACGCAACTACATCACACAACGAGGCTGCCATTAAGGGCGGGAGGAGGGTTGTCGGCCAGTAATTCATGATTTTTTTATATTTTATCTATATTATAAAATAAAATGTCATGATTTTTCACATTACCACAAAGCAACACTTTGTGCATCCTTGCCAATTTCATAGGAACATGAAGCTTCAATGAATACTGTACAACCAGATTCACTCGCTCAGTGTCCACAATATGCGTAAATTTTTTGGGACACCATATTTGTCAGACAAAAATGTATAGTTGGCCAGACATGTGTTGTACATATTGGAGTACGTTGGAGGGGAAAGATGAAAACGCAAGCGCGAAGTTATGAAAATGTCAGGCATCACTACACAAAATTGATTATCTTGGAAGTTATGAAAATACCAGCTAACACCTAACAAACTACGTCTTCCCTATTATGTGCTTAGATGTGAAGTTTTATTTACTCGTTTCACTAGAAATTATTGAGAGAAATCCACTTTTAAACCCTCAACTTACCGCTTCGTTTAATACTCAATCACTACTCTAAAACTTGTTATCGCAAACCTAAATTGCCAAACCATTCAAAACTCAACCCTCAGTTGGGCTCGACTGATGCGAATCAAAAGACCGACATCACGAACTTCTATACGTGTTGACGAAGTGCTATATATGCGATGCAAAAACATCAATCACAACCGCAATCCATATTAGTATGGCACCAAATTACGTACATACTTCCTTATACAACACATATTTAGTCCCATGTCAAACCCTAGCCAACGCCCCTCCATTGCTCAACAATGAAGAACATAACATCAACCTATTTGTCCAACCGACAGATTCATATGTCTATTTACCATCCATGATGCTACTTTTCAAGGCTTTTAGAAGTTACATGTAAAGTGCTTCTGTGCCAATTATTTAATTAGGTGCTTGTGTACTGTTGTGTACTAGCTATATGGTGTACTATAATGTACAAGTGATGAAATCATGATGGGCATTGGAAGGATATAAAAAATAAATATATAATGTGTTGGATATGAAATCATGGTGAATATTTGTTGGATATGAAATGTGAATTTTGCTTATTACAGGGACTTCATAATGGGCTAATAAACATGCTTATTTGGTCATGGTATTGCATATGATTTCATACAAAGGTGTACATGCGATGAACAGTTCTAACACACAGGGGTGCTACGAAATAACTGTGTGAGATCGACGAACCACCACACACAAGATTATGTTGCAGGAAACATGTGCGATGGATGAAGTAACCTATATCCTCCTTGCAACGCATCATGTGTGATGAATGACTGATCATACGCCTCCAATCGTGAGTGATCACTACTGGAATCGCCCTATACGCCGAGTGCAACGGACGCTAGGCAAAGGCCCAAAAACCGCCGGCAACGCCTTTGTCGAGTGTCACCTTCGGCAAAAGCCACCCGGCGTACACCTCTTCGGCAAACATGAATTTGCCGAGAGCCAGAACACGGGCACTCGACAAAGCCTTTGCCGAGAGCTAAACTGCCCGTCTCGGCAAAATAAAGCAGCTAACGGATAAGTCCGTTAGCTCCAGACATGTGAGACCACGTAAACTTTGCTGAGAGCGCCTCTCAGCAAAGAGAAATACTAGGAGGCTGACACATGTCGTGTCCTGACATGTGGGTCCACGACAACAGGCTGAGGGCCGACTTTACCGAGAGCCACTCTCGGCAAAGAGACCCATTAGGAGGCTGACACGTGTCTCCTCCTGACATGTGGGTCCACGAGAACAGGCCGAGGGCCAACTTGGCCGAGAGCCACTCTCGGCAAAGAGACCCATTAGGAGGCTGACATGTGTCCCCTCCTGACATGTGTGTCCACGAGAACAGGCCAAGGGCCAACTTTGCCGAGAGCCACACTCGGCAAAGAGAACCAGTAGGAGGCTGACACGTGTCGCCTCCTGGCATGTGGGACCACGACAACAGGCCGAGGGCCAACTTTGCCGAGAGCCACTCTCGGCAAAGCGAACAAGTATGAGGCTGACACGTGTCTCCTTCTGACATGTGGGACCACGAGAACAGGCCGAGGACCAACTTTGCCGAGAGCCACTCGCGGTAAAGAGAACCAGCAGGAGGCTGACACGTGTCGCCTCCTGACATGTGGGACCACGACAACAGGCCGAGGGCCAACTTTGCCGAGAGCCATTCTCGGCAAAGTGAACCAGTAGGAGGCTGACACGTGTCTCCTCCTGACATGTGGGACCAAGAGAGTAGGCCGAGTGCCAACTTTGCCAAGAGCGGCTCTCGGCAGAGAGAACCAGTAGGAGGCTGACACGTGTCGCCTCCTGACATGTGGGACCACGACAGCAGGCCGAGGGCCAACTTTTCCGAGAGCCGCTCTCGGCAATCCTTTTCCCTTTACCGTTTGCCGAGAGGGCTCTCGGTAAAGGTGTCAGGTTCTACAGTCATTACCGAGAGGCACCCTCGGTAATGGTGTGCCCAGGAGCCTTTTTCATTTCTGTTTCTTTCCTGCAGCGAAACATATACAACAGCAGCATATAGTTCATCACACATACAACATGTCACATATAGGCATCACTGAACAAAAGAAGCAATGATTCTGAAAAACATTCCACATAAAAGCAATAGTGCATAAAAGGTGAAATAGTAGTGAAGACACTCGACTACCACAAGTTTACAAGTCTCAAGATGCAAGAGTTCTCAACATACAAGGAACAATTTCAAACATAACATAAGTTCATGCAATTTTGGAGATCGGAGTGATAACATCAACATTAGAAGGCATCATTCCGTTTGCTGCCCCAACTCCACCAACCGGAGTGATAACATCAACATTAGAAGGCATCATTCCGTTTGCTGCCCCAACTCCACCAACTTGAGGTGGAACTACCGAAACATTGTTTGACCCTTGTGATGGGTTGAGCTGTGATGGATTGACCCAATAGTGAGATGAATGCATATGGTAATGCCGAAAATGGTGATAGAAATAGTTTGAACGAAACTCACAATGTTCAACTCTGGTGTCGGTGGCATCTCTGGCACTGGTTGTCCTTGCATGAAATAAAGATTTTACCACCATATGTTGTAAAGACTTCACTAGATCATCTTGTGCCATCAGCTTGGCCCGGTTTTCATCTCGTTCTTTCTCAGTGTCAATCAGTCGAGTCTACAGTATGGAAATGCAAATGTCATTCATGTTGAAATGCAAATATGCAGGACCATGAAGGATCAATGAAGAAGCACTGACCTGAATATCCTCAATAATGCTCACGGAATGTGGTACGTGACGCTCTACGGTAGGAGTAGAGCCAGTACTCATAGCACGGAGCGTGTTGACTCTCAGAAGGGAGGAGGTTATGACAGAATCAAAGTGAACCGCCATCCGGCCATTCGGCCTACCACCTGCCCTGGCAATGGCCACAAGAGGGTCAAACGATAGCACGTGAGGATCTGCATCAGGACCGTACGTCTCCTTTAATTTTTTGGTGTAGTTCTCTCCATCTGACCGGGCTTTAGAGCTGATCCAGTCCCTCTCCGGGTGGAGAGGGTCCTTGTCCTTGTCGTCTTTGGTACGTTTGATGGTCCATGCCTCGAAGTAAGTGATATCCTTGCCAGTGTCTTCTTTCTGCAAAAGAAATCGATCCAAACAATCAAGGGAATGCTCACAAATGAAAGATAACATGATGAAAAGAAAAGGATGTGGTTGCCTACATGTTTTGAGACGACACCTGGGATGGTGAGGTTGCCTTGACGGTGTCCTCGACCACCCATCAACTTACGCCATTCAGATATTGCTTTGTGTTCATCCTGCCACCCTGGATCTTCTCCCAGCATGGATGTTTGTTAGCGCACCACCGAGGAATCACCTGTAAATTAAACAAATACATCTTAGTAAGTATTCTAATTTTGCAGTAATGTAGGGAATAGCAAGCATCCATCATCATTTGCCTTGAAGTAATTGTCCCGTGAAACATGCTTCCCTCGAGCCTCCTATTTGGAAATCCTATGGTTGAGATAGTCCGCGTGATACTTGACCACTAACAGGATGTGCTCCTCATAGTGCATGCGTGGACTAGTTTCTTGGCAATATTCTCAACCACCACATTTGCACGATCCTTCTGACCTTCAACGCATGTATAGAAATCCTACAAACATGCATACATGTGAGAAGGGTTAAATCATGACTATGGCAAATTTAAACCTTTTGGTATTGACATTTAGGTGTTTGAAAGGACTTACCCAAAAATCATTGACCACTCGCATGGCTCTGTTATCATAAACCCTCTTACGCATATCCAGGAAATCTGGTGCAAGTGTTTAGTGATCCCATGACCAAGCTGGCTCAATGATACCGTTTGGCAAAGTGACCAGTCCAGGATAATTTAACCTACAAATACCCCCAATGATGCCACTCGGCGACCGTGGCAGACGCCTCTCGCCACCTTTTACTAAGCTTCTGCATTACGAAGAGTGAAGTCATATTATATGTGAGGAAATGACAAAAGGTACAATTTATATGGGATGAGTCGAGATAACCACTTACTTCTCTCCCATTGGTTTAATCAACACATCTCTATGCACATATGGACGTCTTGGAAGCTTTGAAGGACCATGCACCACACTTTCCCTCTCGAAGTAGTGCTGATAGTCGAACCGCTCGGTTGCGAGCCGCTCACCTCGTGGTGCTCTGTCACCCGTGAGGGTCCATCCCCACCCTCCGAAACCTGACGAACAACCAGCCTCCTCTCGGCGGCGGCGTCCTCCACCACCTCCTCCTCCTCATCCTCCACGACCTCCTCCGCAAAATCCTCCTCGTCCTCCTCCTCACACGCCTCATCCCCATCCTCCGTTTCCTCCTCCTAAGCACGGTGAATGTCACGCCCAATATGCGATACTATCCTAAAGAGACTCGAAGGTCCCAACAAGGATAGAACCGCATATTGAAACGCTTTTGCAAGGTGGATATCATTACATCAACATTACATAATATATGGGGATACATACAAGGCATACAAATGCCGCAAGAATACAACAATACATCATACATAAGATCAACATCCGGCTATGGATGAATCATAAACAGAAACTCAAACGACATCCACCCTGCTAGCCCAGGCTGCCGACCTGGAACCTATCCCCTGATCAAAGAAGAAGCGGAAGAAGAACCCCAAAACAGGTAAACATCGCTCTCGCGTCATGGTCATCGCAAAACCTGTACCTGCAACTGGTGTTGTAGTGATCTGTGAGCCACGAGGACTCAGCAATCCCATTACCATGGGTATCAAGACTAGCAAAGCTTAATGGGAAAGGAAAGGATAAGTGGTGAGGTTGCAGCAGCGACTAAGCATGTATGGTGGCTAACTTACGCAAATAAGAGCATGACGAACGGTTGTCAACTAGCAATGATCAAGAAGTGATCCTGAACTCCTTCTTACGTCAAACATAACCCAGAAACCGTGTTCACTTCCCGGACTCCGCCGAGAAGAGACCATCACGGCTACACACACGGTTGATGCGTTTTAATTAAGGTCAAGTGTCAAGTTCTCTACAACCGGATATTAACAAATTCCCATCTGCCACATAACCGCGGGCACGGCTTTCGAAAGATAAAACCCTGCAGGGGTGTCCCAACTTAGCCCATTGTAAGCTCTCACGGTCAACGAAGGATATCCCTTCTCCCGGGAAGACCCGATCAGTCTCGGAATCCCGGTTACAAGACATTTCGACAATGGTAAAACAAAACCAGCAAAACCGCCCGATGTGCCGACAATCCCGATAGGAGCTGCACATATCTCGTTCTCAGGGCAACACCGGATGAGACATCCTACGAGTAAAACCAGACCTCGAGTTTCCATGAGGGGGCCCCGCAGTCTATTCAGTTCAGACCAACACTTAGAGAAGCACTGGCCCGGGGGGGTTAAATAAAGATGACCCTCGAGAGAGCGACTCCCCAGGGAAAAGAAATAGGCTAGGCAAATGGTAAAACCAAGGTTGGGCCTTGCTGGAAGAGTTTTATTCAAGGCGAACTGTCAAGGGGGTCCCATAAATCACCCAACCGTGTGAGGGACGCGAAACAAGGAACATAACACTGGTATGACGGAAACTAGGGCGGCAAGAGTGGAACAAAACACCAGGCATAAGGCCGAGCCTTCCACCCTTTACCAAGTATATAGATGCATTAATAATATAAGAGATATTGTGATATCCCAACATAAACATAATCCAACATGGAGCAATCTTCATCTTCACCTGCAGCTAGCAACGCTATAAGAGGGGCTGAGCAAAGCGGTAACATAGCCAAACAACAGTTTGCTAGGAAGGGTGACAAAGGTTAGAGGTTCATGGCAATTTGGGAGGCTTGAAGAGCAAGTGAATAGGTAGCGCAGCATAGCGATAGAACGAAGCAACTAGCATAGCAATGATAGTAATGAGATCCAAGGTGACGGTCATCTTGCCTGAAATCCCGCTAGGAAGAAGAACGAGTCCATGAAGAAGATGAAGCCACGAAGACGAACGAATCCTCACGATCGCAACGAGACGGGAACTATCGAGAAGAAGCACACAACATGGTAAACACACCACACATGAACAAGGCATGATGCTCAAACAAGGATGATGCATGACAAGGCTACATGAAGCTACTCATGACAAAAGATGATGCATACAAGAACAACACATCACAACAAGTTTAAATGAGGCCGGAAACAACATATAACAATTCCGGTAAGTCCTCATATGCAAATTTCAAAATTGGTCCAGAAGTGAATAAACCTTATATTAAAGTTGTTAAACAGCAAGTTAAAGAGCACCATGATGATCTACACGAAATTCTAGTCAAGTTACATATAAAGTTCATTAGATTCGGAGCTACGGCCTAGAAGATATGAGCAAAATAAGTTAAACATGGCATTGATGCAAAATGCATACAAACATCAAGCAAACACCTCAAAACAAGGATGCAACAAGATAATATGAAGCTACATGCAAAACTAAGCAAGTTTCATGTAGAGCATGCTCAAAACGGAGCTACGGTGCAACACATACCCTCCCAACAAGATATAGCAATAATCTGACCAAAACAGCAACTAGGCAACTAGCAAGCATCAAAACAATATGCTACAGCAACTCAACATCAAAACAAAAGGCATGGGCATGATATACAGGTAAAGCACAACAAAACATGAACACTGAGCTATCTCCAGAAATCACTAGAACATGCTCAAAAGGACATGGCAATATTGAAAATAATAACAGGTTCACAGACTCAGCAGAAATTACTGGACATGACAGAAATAACATCAGGTTGCAATGTTAAGAGCTATCAAGCAACATGCTACAGGAACGAGATCATAGCAAACAAAGGCATGGCATGAATCTACTCAAAGCATATAACAAAAGTCCCTTACTGACCCTGAGCCAAAAAGGCACTGAAGATATGATGACAACCATGTAAACATAGCAAGTTTCGTTAACAGGTTTCAGACAGCAGAAAACAGAGCATGGCAGAAATAATAATATGAAGGCATCTTTGTGAGCTTGATGCACTCACCACAAAGCAATGCATGACAAAACAAGTATACCTACAGCAGGATGGAATGTTTATGAAGCTATCCATGGCAAGAGCAAGTACATAGCATGAAAGGATCAACTTTAATAATCTTGGCAAAATTGAATAACACGTAAACAATCTGCCAGGAACATTTTATAGCAAAAGTAGAGCAAGATTGAGTCATGCTACGGCACTCCATAATTGCAAACAAGGGCAGGAATGGATCAATTACAACAATATCTACAAAACATCCTTACTGAACATCTCCAAAATATGCTTGGATCTCTTTGTAGCATCAAGTTTACATGGCAACAAAATAACAGCAGACAAATACTTAGAGAAATTACTAAGTCTCTGAAATCAGAAACATTACTAAGCCTAGTTTGCATGCTTGTGCTAGTCACCACAGAGATCACAAAAATACATGGCATACACCTCTGTAAAGATGGCATGGCATACAACAAAACACATGTAGAACTCATACTCATAAGATGCATAGATTACATGCAACAAAATAGCAAATCCTCAAGTTCTGATAAGTAACAGCAGTTAACAGCAACTAGCACTCTTGCAACGCTGATTTGGGCATCAAGATGGATTCTAATGAGCATGGCACAATGGAACAAAATGAAGAGCATCACGAGACGAACATTTTGATATATAATATGCATGAATCGGAGCAGTATGCATGGAGTTATGGCATGATGAAATGTGCACCAGAATGTAAAAGTTTCCAGACTCCAGCTCCAGATCGAGCCGAGGGCTCGGCTCGGGCTCGGGCCGGAGCTCGGGGAGAGGAGACGCCGGCGGGGAGAGGAGGGGAGACGCTGGCGGCGGCGGTTGGCGGCGACGGCAAGGCGGCTCCGGCGAGGAGCGCGGGGCACCGCCATGGCGCGGGGTGGCGCCCGCGGCTGGCGGCGCGGCGACGGCAGGGGGCGGCCGGGGCACGGGACGGCGGACGCGCGGGCGCCGGCGAGGTGCAGGCGGAGGGCGGGCGCCGGCGCGGCGGGGTGCGGCGGCGCCGGCGGAGGAGGCGGGCGCGCGAGGCAGACGGGCGGCCGCGCGGGCCTGGGCGGGCCGCGGCGGTGGGGCGGAGGCCGGAGGCCAGGTGGCGGACGGGGACTGGGCGCGGAGGTGGCGGCGATGACGTGGCAGCATGCCATTGGTCGGCGCGACGTGGCTGGGCGGCGGTGGCCGCGTCCGGCCACCGGGCGGACATGTCCGGCGGCGCGAGGAGGGAGAGGGCTAGGGTTCATCTGCACGAAAATGGAAGGGGAGGGCCTATTTATAGATAGAGGGAGCTAGGAGAGTCCAAACGAGGTGCGGTTTTCGCCCACGCGATAGTGATCGAACGACCGAGAGCATGGCGGAGACTTAGAGGGGTTTTGGGGCTGTTTGAATGGGGGTTTTGCTGCAACACACAAACAGACTGCGGTTACCCGGTTAACCGCGGGAGTACCAAACGACCTCCAAATGGAACGAAACTTGACCGGTGGTCTCCCGGTGGTATACCAAGGCCACTTGGCAAGACTCGGTCCTTTCCGAGAATGTTCAACACTCGCTCACGAAAAGAAGACAAGAGGGATGCGCCGGAGGAGTTGGGAGTGCCGGATTGCAAAACGGACGACGGGGAAAATGCTCGGATGCATGAGACGAACACGTATGCAAATGCGATGCACATGATGACATGATATGAAATGCAGATGATGACATGGCAAAAAGCAACACGCAAGCAAATGACATGGCAACGACAGCGAATAACTGGGTGACACCTGGCGCAACGGATCCGGGGCGTTACAGTGAAGCACTGCATCAGAGGGTCGAGGAGAAGAAAGAGGTGCTCTACTCCAGGCTGCTTTACGTACTCCTCGTCCGCCTCCTCCTCCTGCCTCACCTACTCGTCCCCCTACTCCCCCTCCTACCCCCCCTCCTCGCCCCCTCCTCGTCCGCCTCCTCCTCCTGCCTCACCTACTCCCCCTCCTCGTCCGCCTCCTCGTCCGCCTCCTCCTCCTGCCTCACCTACTCCCCTCCTCGTCCGCCTCCTCCTCCTGCCTCACCTACTCCCCACCTCATCCGCCTCCTCGTCCGCCTCCTCGTCCGCCTCCTCCTCCTGCCTCACCTACTCCCCCACCTCATCCGCCTCCTCGTCCGCCTCCTCGTCCGCCTCCTCCTCCTGCCTCACCTACCCCCCTCCTCGTCCGCCTCCACCTCGTCCGCCTCCTACTCCTCCCCCGCGTGGTACTCGACCTTGTTTCGCATGTTTTGTCGGACGGGTGTCTAGACCCGCCAATCCTTTGGCCTTCTTGGCGGTTGTGGCAACCAATGAAGGAGCGGGCACCGCTTTCACTGGTCGAGCAAGTTGATCATTGTACAGATCATTCACTTTTTTCAAAATTTCCTTTGGAATCTTGTTGCTACCTGTCATGTTTCAATCACCTGATATGAAGAAGAACAAACCAGTTAGTACAGATGATACAACTTGATGTAAATACAATAAATATATCACATATGAAGAATAAATGGAATTGTCGATATAATAGATATAGTTGTTACACACACAAATACATAGAGTTGTTGCACACACGAATACATAGAGTTGTTGCACACACGAATACATAGAGTTGTTACACACACGAATACATAGAGTTGTGACACACAGAGTTCTCACACGATTACATGGAGTTGTTAGAAATAAGGGTCAATATTAGGTGCAACATTTGGATCAGGGCTTTCATCATCGCTATCACGCCCGTTCATACATTCATCCTCGAAATCTTCAGGGGGGCCCTCAGCCTCATCTAGCCCCGTGTGCCATCGCATAAGTAATGCCAAATCTCGAGGATCAGAAACATCCTCGTATTCGTCCTCTGCATTATCTACTTCCATGTCATCCATGGCCTCATGTTCCATAGCATCATGTTCGTGATGCACGCCATCATCTTCCTCTGCATCATCTTCGTCTTCGTAAGTGTCTGCTTCTTGAAAGAACTCTCCCTCGTATGTGTTAGGGTTTATATGGTAATCGTCCTTGTTTGGGTTAGGTACCTTGATACGCGGGGGTACCTTGTACACGACATCCCACTTCAAGAGATCAATATATTCCGTAGATGTGCATGCGTATGGGAGAAAAAACACTTGTGTAGCCTGTTGAGCCATAATATAGACATCATTTCCTGCATATTTCGATGCTCGTTCAACTTCGACAAAGCCAATACTAGGGGTTCGTCTAACTTTCTCAGGATTGAGCCAGCTGCATCTGAATACGATGGGCTTCACTCCTTGTAAACCACAATAATGCAGCTCATAAATTTCTTCGATGGTTCCATAGTAGTGATGTCCATCTGTCCCTAACAATAGACCACACTATTTATTGACCTTCGGTTGGGCCTGATACGTCTCCAACGTATCTATAATTTTTTATTGTTCCATGCTATATTATATTCTGTTTTGGCCATTACTGGGCTTTATTATACACTTTTATATTATTTTTGGGACTAACCTATTAACCGGAGGCCCAGCCCAGAATTGCTGTTTTTTTGCCTATTTCAGAGTTTCGCAGAAAAAGAATATCAAACGGGGTCCAAACGGAATGAAGCCTTCAGGAACGTGATTTTCAGAACGAACGTGATCCATAGGACTTGGACCCTACGTCAAGACATCAACAAGGAAGGCACGAGGTAGGGGGGCGCCTACCCCCCGGGCGCGCCCTCCACCCTCGTGGGCCCCATGTTGCTCCACCGACGTACTTCTTCCTCCTATATATACCTACGTACCCCCAAACTACCAGATACGGAGCCAAAAATTTAATTCCACCGCCGCAACCTTCTGTACCCGTGAGATCCCATATTGGGGCCTTTTCCAGAGCTCCACCGGAGGGGGCATCGATCACGGAGGGCTTGTACATCAACACCATAGCCTCTCCGATGATATGTGAGTAGTTTACCTCAGACCTTCGGTTCCATAGTTATTAGCTAGATGGCTTCTTCTCCCTTTTTGGATCTCAATACAATGTTCTCCCCCTCTCTTGTGGAGATTTATTCGATGTAATCTTCTTTTGCGGTGTGTTTGTTGAGACCGATGAATTGTGGGTTTATGATCAAGTTTATCTATGAACAATATTTGAATCTTCTCTAAATTCTTTTATGTATGATTGGTTATCTTTGCAAGTCTCTTCGAATTATCAGTTTGGTTTGGCCTACTAGATTGATCTTTCTTGCAATGGGAGAAGTGCTTAGCTTTGGGTTCAATCTTGCGGTGTCCTTTCCCAGTGACAGTAGGGGAAGCAAGGCACGTATTGTTTTGTTGCCATCGAGGATAACAAGATGGGGTTTATATCATATTGCATGAGTTTATCCCTCTACATCATGTCATCTTACTTAAAGCGTTACTCTGTTCTTATGAACTTAATAATCTAGATGCATGATAGATAGCGGTCGATGTGTGGAGTAATAGTAGTAGATGCAGGCAGGAGTTGGTCTACTTGTCTTGGACGTGATGCCAATATACATGATCATACCTAAATATGCTCATAACTATGCTCAATTCTGTCAATTGCTCAACAGTAATTTGTTCACCCACCGTAATACTTATGCTCTTGAGAGAAGCCACTAGTGAAACCTATGGCCCCCGGGTCTATCATCCATCATATTAATCTTCCAACACTTAGGTATTTTTATTTCCCTTTATTTTTCTTTGCATCTTTTTCATAAAAATAACAAAAATATTATCTTATCATATCTATCAGATCTCACTCTCGTAAGTGATCGTGAAGGGATTGACAACCCCTTTATTGCGTTGGTTGCGAGGATTTATTTGTTTGTGTAGGTGCGAGGGACTCGTGCGTGGCCTCCTACTGGATTGATACCTTGGTTCTCAAAAACTGAGGGAAATACTTATGCTACTTTGCTGCATCACCCTTTCCTCTTCAAGGGAAAACCAACGCAGTGCTCAAGAGGTAGCAAGAAGGATTTCTGGCGCCGTTGCCGGGGAGTCTACGCAAAAGTCAACATACCAAGTACCCATCACGAACCCTTATCTCCCGCATTACATTATTTGCCATTTGCCTCTCGTTTTCCTCTCCCCTACTTCACCCTTGCCGTTTTATTCGCCCTCTCGTTCCGTTCGCCTCTTTTTCGCTTGCTTCTTGTTCGCTCGTGTGTTGGATTGCTTGCTTGTCACGATGGCTCAAGATAATACTAAATTGTGTGACTTTACCAATACCAACTATAATGATTTTCTTAGCACTCCGATTGCTCCTCTTACCGATACTGAATCTTGTCAAATTAATGCTGCTTTGTTGAACCTTGTCATGAAAGAACAATTTGCCGGCCTTCCTAGTGAAGATGCCGCTGCCCATCTAAATAGCTTCGTTGATTTTTGTGATATGCAAAAGAAGAAAGATGTGGACAATGATATTGTTAAATTGAAGCTATTTCCTTTTTCGCTTAGAGATCATGCTAAAGCTTGGTTTTCGTCTTTGCCTAAAAACAGTATTGTTTCTTGGAATAAGTGCAAAGATGCTTTTATCTCTAAGTATTTCCCTCCCGCTAAGATCATCTCTCTTAGAAACGATATTATGAATTTTAAGCAACTTCATCATGAACATGTTGCACAAGCTTGGGAGAGGATGAAATTAATGATACGTAATTGCGGTACACAATATTTGAATTTTTGGATGATTATACAATTTTTTTATGCCGGATTAAATTTTGCTTCTAGAAATCTTTTAGATTCGGCCGCGGGAGGCACTTTTGGAAATCACTTTAGGAGAAGCTACTAAACTCCTAGATAATATTATGGTTAATTATTCTCAATGGCACACTGAAAGATCCACTAATAAGAAAGTGCATGCGATAGAAGAAATTAGTGTTTTGAGTGAAAAGATGGATGAACTTATGAAATTATTTGCTAATAAAAGTGTTTCCTCTGATCCTAATGATATGCCTTTGTCCACTTTGATTGAGAATAATAATGAATCTATGGATGTGAATTTTGTTGGTAGGAATAGTTTTGGTAACAACGCGTATAGAGGAAACTTTAATCCTAGGCCGTACCCTAGTAATTCCTCTAATAATTATGGTAATTCCTACAACAATTCTTATGGAAATTTTAATAAGATGCCTTCTGAATTTGAGACTAGTGTTAATGAATTTATGAATTTGCAAAAGAATTTCAATGCTTTGCTTGAAGAAAAATTGCTTAAAGTTGATGAATTGGCTAGGAACGTTGATAGAATTTCTCCTAATGTTGATTCTTGGAAACTTAGATCTATTCCACCTAAGCATTATATCAATGAGTCTCTCAAAGCTATGAAAATTTCCATTGATGAGTGCAAAGAAAGAACTGCTAGGATGCGTGCTAAGAAAGATTGCTTTGTGAAAGCGTGTTCTTCTAATTTCTATGAAAATAAAGATGAAGATCTAAAAGTTATTGATGTGTCCCCTATTAAGTCTTTGTTTTCCAATATGAATCTTGATAATGATGGAGCTGAATATGATCCACCTTTACCTAGAAGGCGTTCCAAAAATTCGGAGTCTTTAGATCTTGATGCTAAAATTGGTAAAAGTGAGGTTGAAGAGATTAAAACTCTAGATATTAATGAACCCACTATTTTGGATTTCAAGGAATTTAATGATAATTCCTCTTTGATAGATTGTATTTCCTTGTTGCAATCCGTGCTAAATTCTCCTCGTGCTTATAGCCAAAATAAAGCTTTTACTAAACATACCGTTGATGCTTTGATGCAATCTTATGAAGAAAAACTTGAGTCGGAAGTTTCTACCCTAGAAAACTTTATGATGAGTGGGAACCTACTATTAAAATTAAAATTAAAGATCATGAATGCTATGCTTTGTGTGATATGGGTGCTAGTGTTTCCACATTCCAAAAACTTTGTGCGATTTGCTAGGATTCCATGAATTTGATGATTGCTCTTTAAACTTGCACCTTGCGGATTCCACCATTAAGAAACCTATGGGAAGAATTAATGATGTTCTTATTGTTGCAAATAGAATTATGTGCCCGTAGATTTTATTGTTCTTGATATAGATTGCAATCCTTCATGTCCTATTATTCTTGGTAGACCTTTCCATAGAACGATTGGTGCAATTATTGATATGAAGGAAGGGAATATTAGATTCCAATTTCCGTTAAGGAAAGGCATGGAACAGTTCCCTAGAAAGAAAATAAAATTACCTTATGAATCTATTATGAGAGACACTTATGGGTTGCCTACATAAGATGGCAATACCTAGATCTATCCTTGCTTTTATGCCTAGCTAGGGGCGTTAAACGATAGCGCTTGTTGGGAGGCAACCCAATTTTATTTTAGTTTTTTGCTTTTGCTTCTGTTTAGGAATAAATATTTGTTCTAGCCTCTGTTTAGATGTGTTTTTATGTATTAATTAGTTTTTATTCCAAGCTAAACCTATAGGATCTTCTTGGATGATAGTTATTTGATCTTGCTGAAAATTTCAGAAACTTTCTGTTCACGAAAATAATTGTTAAAAATCACTAGAACGTGATAAAATATTGATTCCAAGTGCTTCTGATCAATAAAAAAAATTTCTAGGTCGTCCTATTTTGGCTGAATTTTTGGAGTTCCAGAAGTTTGCGTTAGTTACAGATTACTACAGACTGTTCTGTTTTTGACAGATTCTGTTTTTCATGTGTTGATTGCTTATTTTGACGAATCTATGGCTAGTAAGATAGTTTATAAACCATAGAGAAGTTGGAATACAGTAGGTTTAACACCAATATAAATAAATAATGAGTTCATTACAGTACCTTGAAGTGGTGTTTTGTTTTCTTTCGCTAACGGAGCTCTAGAGATTTTCTGTTAAGTTTTGTGTTGTGAAGTTCTCAAGTTTTGGGTAAAAGATTTGATGGATTATGGAACAAGAAGTGGCAAGAGCCTAAGCTTGGGGATGCCCATGGCACCCCAAGATAATATAAGGACACCGAAAAGCCAAAGCTTGGGGATGCCCCGGAAGGCATCCCCTCTTTTCTCTACTTCCATCGGTAATTTACTTGGAGCTATATTTTTATTCACCACATGATATGTGTTTTGCTTGGAGCGTCATTTGTGATTTGAGTCTTTGCTTTTTAGTTTTTGATGAGAGACACACATGATTCGGGATTTACTAGAATACTCTATGCGCTTCACTTATATCTTTTGAGCTATATAGTTTTTGCTCTAGTTCTTCACTTATATCTTTTAGAGCACGGCGGTGGTTTTGTTTTATAGAAACTATTATTCTCTCATGCTTCACTTATATTATTTTGAGAGTCTTAAACAGCATGGTAATTTTCTTAAATTGAGAAATTAATCTTAATATGATAGGTATTCAAGACTAGTAAAAAACTTTCTCCTGAGTGTGTTGAATACTAAGAGAAGTTTGATGCTTGATGATTGTTTTGAGGTATGGAGGTAGTGATATTAAAGTTGTGCTAGTTGAGTAGTTGTGAATTTGAGAAATACTTGTGTTGAAGTTTGCATGTCCCGTAGCATGCACGTATGGTAAACGTTATGCAACAAATTTGAAACATGAGGTGTTCTTTGATTGTCGTCCTTATGAGTGGTGGTCAGGGACGAGCGATGGTCTTTTCCTACCAATCTATCCCCCTAGGAGCATGCGCGTAGTGCTTGGTTTTTGTTGACTTGTAGATTTTTTCAATAAGTATGTGAGTTCTTTATGACTAATGTTGAGTCCATGGATTATACGCACTCTTACCTTTCCATCATTGCTAGCCTCTTCGGTACCGTGCATTGCCCTTTCTCACATTGAGAGTTGGTGAAAACTTCGCCGGTGCATCCAAAACCCGTGATATGATACGGTCTTTCACACATAAACCTCCTTATATCCTCCTCAAAACAGCCACCATACCTACCTATTATGGCATTTCCATAGCCATTCCGAGATATATTGCCATGCAACTTTCCACCGTTCTGTTCATGATGACACGTTCATCATTGTCATATTGCTTTGCATGATCATGTAGTTGACATAGTATTTGTGGCAAAGCCACCATTCATAATTCTTTCATACATGTCACTCTTGATTCATTGCATATCCCGGTACACCGCCGGAGGCATTCATATAGAGTCATACTTTGTTCTAGTATCGAGTTGTAATCATTGAGTTGTAAATAAATAGAAGTGTGATGATCATCATTTTTTTAGAGCATTGTCCCAAGTGAGGAATGGATGATGGAGACTATGATTCCCCCACAAGTCGGGATGAGACTCCGGACTAAATAAAAAAAATGAGAGAAAAAGAGAGAAGGGACAATGTTACTATCCTTTTACCACACTTGTGCTTCAAAGTAGCACCATGATCTTCATGATAGAGAGTCTCTTGTTTTGTCACTTTCATATACTAGTGGGAATTTTTCATTATAGAACTTGGCTTGTGTATTCCAACAATGGACTTCCTCAAATGCCCTAGGTCTTCGTGAGCAAGCAAGTTGGATGCACACCCACTTAGTTTCTTTTGTTGAGCTTTCATACATTTATATCTCTAGTGCATCCGTTGCATGGCAATCCCTACTCCTTGCATTAACATCAATCGATGGGAATGTCCATAGCTCATCGATTCGCCACGTTGATGTGAGACTTTCTCCTTTTGTTGTCTTATCCACGTAACCCCCATCATTATATTCTATTCCACCCATAGTGCTATATCCATGGCTCACGCTCATGTATTGCGTGAAAGTTGAAAAAGTTTGAGATTTCTAAAGTATGAAACAATTGCTTGGCTTGTTATCGGGGTTGTGCACGATGAGAGCATTCTTGTGTGACGAAAATGGAGCATGACTAAACTATATGATTTTGTAGGGATGAACTTTCTTTGGCCATGTTATTTTGAGAGGACATAATTGCTTAGTTAGTATGCTTGAAGTATTATTACTTTTATGTCAATATTAAACTTTTATCTTGAATCTTTCGGATCTGAATATTCATACCACAATTAAGAGAATTACATTGAAATTATGCCAAGTAGCATTCCACATCACAAATTCTGTTTTTATCATTTACCTACTCGAGGACGAGCAGGAATTAAGCTTGGGGATGCTTGATTCGTCTCCAACGTATCTATAATTTTTGATTGTTCCATGCTATATTATATTCTGTTTTGGACATTAATGGGCTTTATTATACACTTTTATATTATTTTTGGGACCAACCTATTAACCGGAGGCCCAGCCCAGAATTGCTGTTTTTTGCCTATTTCAGAGTTTCGCAGAAAAAGAATATCAAACGGAGTCCAAACGGAATGAAACCTTCGGGAAACTGATTTTCGGAATGAACGTGATCCAGAGGACTTGGACCCTACATCAAGACATCAACCAGGAAGGCACGAGGTAGGGGGGCGCGCCCTCCACCCTCATGGGCCCCATGTTGCTCCACCGACGTACTTCTTCCTCCTATATATACCTACGTACCCCCAAACTACCAGATACGGAGCCAAAAACCTAATTCCACCGCCGCGACCTTCTGTACCCATGAGATCCCATCTTGGGGCCTTTTCCGGAGCTCCGCCGGAGGGGGCATCGATCACGGAGGGCTTCTACATCAACACCATAGCCTCTCCGATGATGTGTGAGTAGTTTACCTCACACCTTCGGGTCCATAGTTATTAGCTAGATGGCTTCTTCTCTCTTTTTGGATCTCAATACAATGTTCTCCCCCTTTCTTATGGAGATCTATTCGATGTAATCTTCTTTTGCGTTGTGTTTGTTGAGACAGATGAATTGTGTCCCTATGATCAAGTTTATCTATGAACAATATTTGAATCTTCTCTGAATTATTTTATGTATGATTGGTTATCTTTGCAAGTCTCTTCGAATTATCATTTTGTTTTCGCCTACTAGATTAATCTTTCTTGCAATGGGAGAAGTGCTTAGCTTTGGGTTCAATCTTGCGGTGTCCTTTCCCAGTGACAGTAGGGGCAGCAAGGCACGTATTGTATTGTTGCCATCGAGGATAACAAGCTGGGTTTTATATCATATTGCATGAGTTTATCCCTCTACATCATGTCATCTTACTTAAAGCGTTACTCTGTTCTTATGAACTTAATACTCTAGATGCATGATAGATAGCGGTCGATGTGTGCAGTAATAGTAGTAGATGCTGGCAGGAGTCGGTCTACTTGTCTTGGACGTGATGCCTATATACATGATCATACCTAGATATTCTCATAACTATGCTCAATTCTGTCAATTGCTCAACAGTAATTTGTTCACCCACCGTAATACTTATGCTCTTGAGAGAAGCCACTAGTGAAACCTATGGCCCCCGGGTCTATCTTCCATCATATTAATCTTCCAACACTTAGCTATTTTTATTGCCTTTTATTTTTCTTTGCATCTTTATCATAAAAATATCAAAAATATTATCTTATCATATCAATCAGATCTCACTCTCGTAAGTGACCGTGAAGGGATTGACATCCCCTTTATTGCGTTGGTTGCGAGGATTTATTTGTTTGTGTAGGTGCGAGGGACTCGTGCGTGGCCTCCTACTGGATTGATACCTTGGTTCTCAAAAACTGAGGGGAAATACTTACGCTACTTTGCTGCATCACCCTTTCCTCTTCAAGGGAAAACCAACGCAGTGCTCAAGAGGTAGCAGGACCTCTCACGCGTGTGTTTATCAGTGTGGAAGCGATACCCATTCATGTCGTAAGCCTTAAATGACTTGGCCTCGTATTCAAAACCTTTGGCTACTTCTCTCACTTTGGCGTCCATATCAACCTCCTGATATGCCTACAAGATTAATAGGAGATTGTCTGGTTCATTAGTGGGAGCATTACCGGCAAGTAAGATCAACTTGAAGTAACATAAAGTTAGAAAAGTTAATTTTTTTGAGAACCAAGAAATGAAACCGCCATCAGCATTGGTATCTTCAAGAAGGTTTGCTGATTCTTCGTCGCTAGGGGGCCGCGGTAGCTTCCAGAATTCATTCTGAAATTCCATAGCAATGGGAAGAATTCGAGTTATAACTTAAGACTAGTGAGTAGTAGTCAATAAAGGTGTTCTACACTTACTTTATGTACGGTTGCACTTCTTCCATGTTGGTCAAGACATAGATCATAATAGTCGACCACTCAGTAGGTGAAAAGTTCTTTGGCTTCTGTCCACTTGCGTTGCCACCTTGGCCTTCGAAGAGGCTAAGGTTGGAAACATTACTAGTGGGTTCTTCATTGTAACGAGGAGATGGATTTAACCTAGTCTAAATACTGTCATGATAGTAATTTGTCGTGGTCGTGGCCACCTCCTCATTCAAGTATGCGTCGACTATGGAGGCTTCAATGCGGGCTTTATTCTTACATTTCCCACGAAGATGCTTGAACTCCCGTTCAGGTGCATACTGCCATCGGAACTGCACAGGTCCTCCCATTCTAGCCTCATACGCGAGATGTAAGATCATTTGTTGCATCGGATTAAAGAAACCTTGCGGAAATATCATCTCTAACTTGCATAACAACTCAGGTGCTTGTTCCTCCAACTTTGCAACCACTTCATAATCTAGTTCTTTGGCACAAAGCTGACGGAATAAGTAGCTCAACTCCGCCAGCACTCGCCAAATATCCTCCTTGACATACCCTCGAATCATCACAGGCATTATCCACTCAAGCCATACATGGTAGTCATGAGTCTTGAGGCCTCCTATTCGCTTTGTAGCCATATTCACTCCCCTCATGATATTAGCTGCATATCCATCAGGGAAGTACAAGTTGTTCACAATCCATTGGAGAATTTCCTTCCTTTGGGGCATTGAAGGGGTGAAAGGGCTGGTGGCTTCTTCCAAGAATTACCTTTTGCACGAGGCACCAAATTTAATTTTGGCCTGTTGCATAGCTTGGCTTGATCGATCCTAGCCTGAATGTTATTCTTTGACTTCTCGGTGTCGAGGAGCGTGCCGAGTAAGGCCGCTGCAATATTCTTTTCAGTGTGCATTACATCAATGTTGTGTGGAAGTAGAAGATCTTTAAAGTAAGGGAGCCTCCATAAGCTTGGAATGTGAGTCCACTGGTGTGTCTCTCCATATCCCACAAAACCTTTCCCATCGAGCTTTTCCTCGAGAGCATCTAACTCATCCTTAAGCTGGGCACCGGTCATAATAGGTGGTGGCGGGTCATCAACAATAACACCTTTTTGGAAGTGCATAGCGTCTTGTCTGTATGGGTGATCAAGATGAAGGAACTGCCGATGTTGGTCAAAGCATACATACTTGTGACCCTTAGCCAGCCAAATGGAAGTCACACGCTGTCGACACACTGGGCAAGGCCACTTCCCCTTTACACACCAACCACAAAATACCGCACGTGCCGGTAGGTCATGTAGCGACGTGTGGTACCAGATATGCATATTGAAGTGCTTCTTTGCAATGGCATCGTATGTCCGGACCCCATTGTTCCAAGCAACAAATAAGTCGTCCACCAATGGCTCCATATACACACTCATATGCTTCCCAGGATAGTTAGGACCTGGAATTATCAACGTCAGGAACATGTGATGTCGTTGCATGCAAACGCCAGGGGGCAGATTCAGGGGGATAACATATACTGGCCAACAACTGTATATGGCAGCCATTAAACCATATGGATTGAACCCGTCGGTTGTTATCCCAACAGCTACACTCTTCCACTCATCTGTTTTCTTATGAATTTCAACAAATTTCTTCCATGCTTCACCACCCCGTGGATGTTGCATCTTTTTTGTATTGTACATCTTCCCTTCGGCGGCCCATCTCATATATTGGGTAGTTTCCTCGGTCATGTAAAGCCTTTGGATCCTTTTTGTGAATGAAAGATATCGAAGGATATTGACGGCAATTGTGAGCTGCCTCTTGCTACCATCATCATCTATTACCTCAATATACCTAGAGGATTTGCACTTGACACAATAATTCATATCTTTATGTTCATTCTAAATAACATGCATCCATTTGGACAAGCATGTATTTGCTCATACGGCATCTTAAGTGAACCAAGGATTTTGTTCGACTCGTACATGTTCTTTGGCAATATATTTTCTTTAGGCAGGCTAGCAATAACTGACAATAACTCATTGAAGCAAATTATGCTCATGTTATGGTTTGCCTTCAGGGCCATTAGGCGTGCAATGCCATCTAGTTGAGTAACCTCTGTATGGGCGTGAAGGGGTTTCTGTGCCGCAAACAAAGCTGCATGATACTCTTCGGGGCTTTCCGGCGGCTCCTCGGAGTTCGGGTCCTCCAGCGGATCCGCATGGCGGATGTCATCTAACAGGTTTTCAATCCAAGTATCATATTCGCCGGTGCGTTGTCGCACCACCTCCGCCCTGGACTGTTCTGTCTCACCGTGAAAGATCCATCAGTAATAGCCTGGCGTAAACCCATATTTGCCTAAGTGTTTACTCATAGTAATCTTATGTCTTTCAGACTGGTTATCACACTCTGTGCATGGGCACCAAATTCCACGAACTAGCGTTTCTCCAGCAAATACTAATTCCAGGAAATCATTGGTCTTCGACCTCCACTCAGGGGTCATACCCTCCATGCTGGGATGTCCGGTGTACATCCACTCACGTTCTTCCATCCCCTGATACAAAGTGAAACACACACATAATTTTTTTTATGTAACAAGTGGTTCCATCAAGTTTTACGACATGCACTGAGCTATGTAATAGGTAAAGATAGGTCGTAATCCCACCCGAGAATGTGTAGGCTGGGTCCGCTTCCATGACGTACTCTAACCCGAGACAAAATTTCGGCAGCACCTCCCCGCTGTTCTCCAAATACACGTCTCAGCAATAAGCCAAGAGGATGTGTATCTAGAGAACAACAAGGAGACACTATCGAAATTCTTTCTCGGATCTAAGTACATCATGAAAATGACACGCCTACACATCCTTGGGTTGTCCATGGAAAACGTGGACAATTCGAAAGAGTTGAGGTTATAAATATGCAAAGACTTGCATATTTACAGATACAATCCTTCCGAATGGGAGACACCTAGGTTACACGACTATTTAGGCGATCTACAAATAGTGAAAACCTACACATGAACGGGAAGAGATTACCCTTGAAGCATGCAACGGAATTCACTCTCTCCATTGTCAATATAGATGCATGTCCTGCATGAAAGGATGAAGTTGTGTCAATCATATGTCAAACACACAAACATCAATAACACTCACTCACACACCCCCCACACACAAGCACACTCACATATCCATACACACACATCACACACTCACTCACACATGCACACACACACACATCAATAGCACCCCTCTTCCACACACACACTCACATACACCATTCACTATATATGCACATACACACCTAAATATAAAAAACCAATGGTGGAGCTTGGTGGCGGTGGCCGTGGCGGTGAGGGGCGGCGGCTATGGTGGACATTGGCGGACGGGGAGGGGCGCTGAGGGGCGGACGGGGTGGCAGCAGCGATGGCGGATGGGGTGGCGGCGGAGGCGGCGGCGGACGGGGTGGGGCGCTGAGGGGCGGACGGGGCGGCGGCAGCGATGGCGGACGAGGTGGCGGCAGCGACGGCGGACGGTGTGGCGGCGTAGGCGGCGGCGGACGGGGTGGCGGTGGACGAACTCGGTGGAGGTGGTGGTGGGGGGGGGGGGGCTCGGTGGACGTGGAGGGGTCAGGGGAGGCACTCCCGGTGGCGGCGGTGGCGGAGGCGTCGGCGGCGGCAGAGCAAGCCGGATGGGGCGGCTGCGCTTGATACGTCTCCAACGTATCTATAATTTTTGATTGTTTCATGCTATTATATATTCTATTTTGGATGTTTAATGGGCTTTATTATACACTTTTATATTATTTTTGGGACTAACCTATTAACCGGAGGCCCAGCCCAAATTGCTGTTTTTTGCCTATTTCAGTGTTTCGAAGAAAAAGGATATCAAACAGAGTCAAAACGGAATGAAACCTTTGGGAACGTGATTTTCGGAACAAACGTGATCCAGAGGACATGGAGTGGACGTCAAACAATCAACGAGGAGGCCACGAGGCAATGAGGCACGCCTGCCCCCCATGGGCGCGCCCCCACCCTCGTGGGCCCCTCGTAGCTCTCCTGACCGAACTCTTTCGCCTATATATACTCATATACCCTGGAAACATCATATACGGAGCAAAAACCCTATTTCCACCGCCTCAACTCTCTGTACCCGTGAGATCCCATCTTGGGGCCTTTTCCGGTGCTCCGCCGGAGGGGGCATTGATCACGGGGGGCTTCTACATCAACACCATAGCGTCTCCGATGATTTGTGAGTAGTTTACCTCAGACCTTCGGGTCCATAGTTATTAGCTAGATGGCTTCTTCTCTCTCTTTGGATCTCAATACATAGTTCTCCTCGATTCTCTCGGAGATCTATTCGATGTAACTCTTCTTTTGCGGTGTGTTTATTGAGATCCGATGAATTGTGGGTTTATGATCAAGATTATCTATGAACAATATTTGAATATCCTCTGAATTCTTTTATGTATGATTGGTTATCTTTGCAAGTCTCTTCGAATTATCAGTTTGGTTTGGCCTACTAGATTGATCTTTCTTGCAATGGGAGAAGTGCTTAGCTTTGGGTTCAATCCTGCGGTGCTCGATCCCAGTGACAGTAGGGGAAACGACACATATTGTATTGTTGCCATCGAGGATAAAAAGATGGGGTTTATATCATATTGCATGAGTTTATCCCTCTACATCATGTCATCTTGCTTAAAGCGTTACTCCGTTCTTATGAACTTAATACTCTAGATGCATGCTGGATAGAGGTCGATGTGTGGAGTAATAGTAGTAGATGCAGGCACGAGTCGGTCTACTTGTCACGGACGTGATGCCTATATACATGAGCATACCTAGATATTCTCATAACTATGCTCAATTCTATCAATTGCTCGACAGTAATTCGTTTACCCACCGTAATACTTATGCTCTTGAGAGAAGCCACTAGTGAAACCTATGGCCCCCGGGTCTATTTTCCATCATATTAATCTCCCGTTATTTCTATCACCGTTTATTTTTCTTTCTTTACTTTTACTCTTGATCATAAAAATACCAAAAATATTATCTTATCATCTCTATCAGATCTCACTTTTGCAAGTGGCCGTGAAGGGATTGACAACCCCTTTATCGCATTGGTTTCAAGGTTCTTATTTGTTTGTGTAGGTGCGTGGGACTTGAGCGTGGTCTCCTACTGGATTGATACCTTGGTTCTCAAAAACTAAGGGAAATACTTACGCTACTTTACTGCATTACCCTTTCCTCTTCAACAGAAAACCAACGCAGTGCTCAAGAGGTAGCAAGAAGGATTTCTGGCGCCGTTGCCGGGGAGTCTACGCACAAGTAAAGACATACCAAGTACCCATCACAAACTCTTATCCCTCGCATTACATTATTTGCCATTTGCATCTCGTTTTCCTCTCCCCCACTTCACCCTTGCCGTTTTACTCGCCCTCTCTTTGCGTTCGCCTCTTTTTCGCTTGCTTCTTGTTTGCTTGTGTGTTGGATTGCTTGCTTGTCACGATGGCTCGAGACAATACTAAATTGTGTGACTTTACCCATACCAACAACAATGATTTTCTTAGCATTCCGATTGCTCCTCTTACCGAAGCTAAATCTTGTGAAATTAATGCTGCTTTGCTGAATCTTGTCATGAAAGATCAATTCGCCGGCCTTCCTAGTGAAGATGTCGCTACCCATCTAAATAGCTTTGTTGATTTGTGTGATATGCAAAAGATGAAAGATGTGGACAATGATATTGTTAAATTGAAGCTATTTCCGTTTTCGCTTAGAGATCGCGGTAGAACTTGGTTTTCGTCTTTGCCTAAAAATAGTATTAATTCTTGGAATAAGTCCAAAGATGCTTTTATCTCTAATTATTTTCCTCCCGCTAAAATCATCTCTCTTAGAAACGATATTATGAATTGTAAGCAACTTGATCATGAACATGTTGCACAAGCTTGGGAGAGGATGAAATTAATGATACGTAATTGCCCTACTCATGGTTTGAATTTGTGGATGATTATACAAATTTTTTATGCCGGATTGAATATTGCTTCTAGAAATCTTTTAGATTCGGCTGCGGGAGGCACTTTTATGGAAATCACTTTAGGAGAAGCTACTAAACTCCTAGACAATATTATGGTTAATTATTCTCAATGGCACACTGAAAGATCTACTAGTAAAAAGGTTCATGCGATTGAGGAAATTAATGTTATGAGTGGAAAGATGGATGAACTTATGAAATTGTTTGCTAATAAGATTGTTTATTCCGATCCTAATGATATGCCTTTGTCTACTTTGATTGAGAATAATAATGAATCTATGGATGTGAATTTTGTTGGTAGGAACAATTTTGGTAATAACGCTTATAGAGGAAACTTTAATCCTAGGCCGTTCCCTAGTAATTCCTCTAATAATTATGGTAATTCCTACAACAATTCTTATGGAAATTTTAATAAGTTGCTTATAGAGGAAACTTTAATCCTAGGCCATTAAAGAGTTTATGAATTCACAAAAGAATTTCAATGCTTTGCTTGAAGAAAAATTGCTTAAGGTTGATGAGTTGGCTAGGAACGTGGATAGAATTTCTCTTGATGTTGATTCTTTGAAACTTAGATCTGTTCCACCTAAGCATGATATCAATGAGTCTCTCAAAGCCATGAGAATTTCCATTGATGAGTGCAAAGAAAGAACCACTAGAATGCATGCTAAGAAAGATTGCTTTGTGAAAGCGTGTTCTTCTAGTTTTTATGAGAATAAAGATGAAGATCTAAAAGTTATTGATGTGTCCCCTATTAAATCTTTGTTTTGCAATATGAATCTTGATAATGATGGGACTGGAGATGAGTCTACTTTAGTTGGAAGGTGTCCAAAAAATTCGGAGTTTTTAGATCTTGATGCAAAAATTGGTAAAAGTGGGATTGAAGAGGTTAAAACTTTAGATATCAATGAACCCACTATTTTGGATTTCAAGAAATTTAATTATGATAATTTCTCTTTGATAGATTGTATTTCCTTGTTGCAATCCATGCTAAATTCTCCTCATGCTTATAGTCAAAATAAAGCATTTACTAAACATATCGTTGATGCTTTAATGCAATCTTATGAAGAAAAACTTGAGTTGGAAGTTTCTATCCGTAGAAAACTTTATGATGAGTGGGAACCTACTATTAAAATTAGAATTAAAGATCATGAATGCTATGCTTTGTGTGATTTGGGTGCTGGTGTTTCCACGATTCCTAAAACTTTGTGTGATTTGCTAGGTTTCCATGAATTTGATGATTGTTCTCTAAACTTGCATCTTGCGGATTCCACTATTAAGAAACCTATGGGAAGAATCAATGATGTTCTTATTGTTGCAAATAGGAATTATGTGACCATAGATTTTATTGTTCTTGATATAGATTGCAATCCTTCATGTCGTATTATTCTTGGTAGACCTTTCCTTAGAACGATTGGTGCAACTATTGATATGACAGAAGGGAATATTAGATTCCAATTTCCATTAAGGAAAGGCATGGAACACTTTCCTAGAAATAAAATAAAATTACCTTATGAATCTATTATGAGAGCTACTTATGGATTGCCTACCAAAGATGGCAATACTTAGATCTATCCTTGTTTTTATGCCTAGCTAGGGGCGTTAAACGATAGCGCTTGTTGGGAGGCAACCCAATTTTATTTTAGTTTTTTTTGCTTTTTTCTCCTGTTTAGGAATAAATATTTGATCTAGCCTCTGGTTAGATTTGTTTTTATGTTTTGTTTAGTGTGTGTGCCAAGTAAAGCCTATAGGATCTTCTTGGATAATAGTTATGTGTTCTTGCTGAAAAAGTCAGAAACTTTATGTTCAGGAAAACAATTGTTTAAAATCCCCAGAACGTGATACAATACTGATTCCAATTGCAGTAGATCAGTAAACAAATTATTTAGGATTTCCTATTTTATCAAAAATTTCTGAGTTACAGAAGTTTGCGTTAGATACAGATTACTACAGACTGTTCTGTTTTTGACAGATTATGTTTTTCGTGTGTTGTTTCCTTATTTTGATGAATCTATGGTTAGTAAAAGAGTTTATAAACCGTAGAAAATTTGGAATACAGTGGTTTTAACACCAATATAAATAAAGAATGAGTTCCATACAGTACCTTGAAGTGGTGTTTTGTTTTCTTTCGCTAACGGAGCTCATGAGATTTTCTGTTGAGTTTTGTGTTGTGAAGTTTTCAAGTTTTGGGTAAAGATTTGATGGATTATGGAACAAGGATTGGCAAAAGCCTAAGATTGGGGATGCCCAAGGCACCCCAAGGTAAAATTCGAGGACAACCAAAAGCCTAAGCTTGGGGATGCCCCGGAAGGCATCCCCTCTTTCGTCTTCGTCCATCGGTAACTTTACTTGATGCTATATTTATTCACAACATGATATGTGTTTTGCTTGGAGCGTCTTGTATGATATGAGTCTTTGCTTTTTAGTTTACCACAGTCATCCTCTCTGAATACACTTTTGAGAGAGACACACATGATTCGGAATTTATTAGAATACTCTATGTGCTTCACTTATATCTTTTCAGCTATATAGTTTTTGCTTTAGTGCTTCACTTATATCTTTTAGAGCACGGTGGTGGTTTTGTTTTATAGAAATTATTGATCTCTCATGCTTCACTTATATTATTTTGAGAGTCCTACAAAACAGCATGGTAATTTGCTTAAATTGTGAAATTAGTCCTAATATGATAGGCATCCAAGATTAGTAAAAACTTTTTTATAAGTGTGTTGAATACTAAGAGAAGTTTGATGCTTGATGATTGTTTTGAGAGATAGAGGTAGTGATATTAAAGTTGTGCTTGTTGAGTAATTGTGAATTTGAGAAATACTTGTGTTGAAGTTTGCAAGTCCTGTAGCATGCACGTATGGTAAACGTTGTGTAACAAATTTGAAACATGAGGTGTTCTTTGATTGTCCTCCTTATGAGTGGCGGTCGGGGACGAGCGATGGTCTTTTCCTACCAATCTATCCCCCTAGGAGCGTGCGCATAGTACTTGGTTTTTGATGACTTGTAGATTTTTGCAATAAGTATGTGAGTTCTTTATGACTAATGTTGAGTCCATGGATTACACGCACTCTCACCCTTCCATCATTGCTAGCCTCTTCGGTACCGTGCATTGCCCTTTCTTACCTTGAGTTGGTGCAATCTTCGCCGGTGCATGCAAACCCCGTGATACGATATGCTCTATCACACATAAACCTCCTCATATCTTCCTCAAAACAGCCACCATACCTACCTATTATGGCATTTCCATAGCCATTCCGAGATATATTGCCATGCAACTTTCTACCGTTTCGTTTATCATGATACGCTTCATCATTGTCATATGGCCTTGCATGATCATGTAGTTGACATCATATTTGTGGCAAAGCCACCATGCATATTATTTCATACATGTCACTCTTGATTCATTGGCCATCCCGGTACACCGCCAGAGGCATTGATATAGAGTCATACTTTGTTCTACTATCGAGTTGTAATCATTGAGTTGTAAATAAATAGAAGTGTGATGACCATCATTCATAGAGGATTGTTCCAAAAAAGGAAAAAAAGAAAAAAGAAAAGAAAAAAGGGGCAATGCTACTATCCTTTTTTTTCACACTTGTGCTTCAAAGTAGCACCATGATCTTTATGATAGAGAGTCTCTTGTTTTGTCACTTTCATATACTAGTGGGAATTTTTCATTATAGAACTTGGCTTGTATATTCCAACAATGGGCTTCCTCAAATGCCCTAGGTCTTCGTGAGCAAGCAAGTTGGATGCACACCCACTTAGTTTCTTTTGTTGAGCTTTCATACATTTATAGCTCTAGTGCATCCGTTGCATGGCAATCCCTACTCCTTGCATTGACATCAATCGATGGGCATCTCCCTAGCCCGTTGGTTAGCCACGTCAATGTGAGACTTTCTCCTTTTTTGTCTTCTCCACATAACCCCCATCATCATATTCTATTCCACCCATAGTGCTATATCCATGGCTCATGCGCATATATTGCATGAAAGTTGAAAAAGTTTGAGATTACGAAAGTATGAAACAATTGCTTGGATTGTCATCGGGGTTGTGCATGATGAGAGCATTCTTGTGTGACGAAAATGGAGCATGACCAAACTATATGATTTTGTAGGGATGAACTTTCTTTGGCCATGTTATGTTGAGAAGACATTAATTGCTTAGTTAGTATGCTTGAAGTATTATTACTTTTATGTCAATATTAAACTTTTATCTTGAATCTTTCGGATCTGAATATTCATGCCAGAATTAAGAGAATTACATTGAAAATTATGCTAAGTAGCATTCCACATTAAAAATTCTGTTTTTATCATTCACCTACTCGAGGACGAGCAGGAATTAAGCTTGGGGATGCTTGATACGTCTCCAACGTATCTATAATTTTCGATTGTTCCATGCTATTATATATTCTGTTTTGGATGTTTAATGGGCTTTATTATACACTTTTATATTAGTTGTGGGACTAACCTATTAACAGGAGGCCCAACCCAAATTGCTGTTTTTTTGCCTATTTCAGTGTTTCGAAGGAAAAGGATATCAAACGGAGTCCAAACGGAATGAAACCTTCGGGAACGTGATTTTCGGAACAAACGTGATCCAGAGGACTTGGAGTGGACGTCAAGCAATCAACGGGGAGGCCACGAGGCAGGGAGGCGCGCCTGCCCCCTGGGCGCGCCCCCCACCCTCGTGGGCCCCTCGTAGCTCTCCTGACCGACCTCTTTCACCTATATCTACTCATATACCCTGGAAACATCATATACGGAGCAAAAACCCTATTTCCACCGCCGCAACTCTCTGTACCTGTGAGATCCCATCTTGGGGCCTTTTCGGCGCTCCGCCGGAGGGGGCGTTGATCACGGAGGGCTTCTACATGAACACCATAGCCTCTCCGATGATGTGTGAGTAGTTTACCTCAGACCTTCGGGTCCATAGTTATTAGCTAGATGGCTTCTTCTCTCTCTTTGGATCTCAATACAAAGTTCTCCTCGATTCTCTTGGAGATCTATTCGATGTAACTCTTCTTTTGCGGTGTGTTTGTCGAGATCCGATGAATTGTGGGTTTATGATCAAGATTATCTATGAACAATATTTGAATCTCCTCTGAATTCTTTTATGTATGATTGGTTATCTTTGCAAGTCTCTTCGAATTATCAGTTTGGTTTGGCCTACTAGATTGACCTTTCTTGCAATGGGAGAAGTGCTTAACTTTGGGTTCAATCTTGCAGTGCTCGATCCCCGTGACAGTAGGGCCAACGACACGTATTGTATTGTTGCCATCGAGGATAAAAAGATGGGGTTTATATCATATTGTATGAACTTAATACTCTAGATGCATGCTGGATAGCGGTCGATGTGTGGAGTAATAGTTGTAGATGCAGGTAGGAGTCGGTCTACTTGTCACGGACGTGATGTCTATATACATGATCATACCTAAATATTCTCATAACTATGCTCAATTCTATCAATTGCTCGATAGTAATGCGCTTACCCACCGTAATACTTACGCTCTTGAGAGAAGCCACTAGTGAAACCTATGGCCCCCGGGTCTATTTTCCATCATATTAATCTCCCGTTATTTCTATCACCGTTTATTTTTCTATCTTTACTTTTACTCTTTATCATAAAAATACCAAAAATATTATCTTATCATCTCTATCAGATCTCACTTTTGCAAGTGGCCATGAAGGGATTGACAATCCCTTTATCGCGTTGGTTGCAAGGTTCTTATTTGTTTGTGTAGGTGCGTGGGACTTGAGCGTGGTCTCCTACTGGATTGATACCTTGGTTCTCAAAAACTGAGAGAAATACTTACGCTACTTTACTGCATCACCCTTTCCTCTTCAAGGGAAAACCAACACAGTGCTCAAGAGGTAGCGCCGAGGGGCGGCAGCGGACAGAGGGGGCAGTGGCGAGAGAACAGAGAGAAGAGAGGAGTGAGCGCGCGCGAGGGGGAAATTTTGCATAAGTCCCCGCGGGAAACATTTCCGAGAGCCAAATTTTAGCGCCATTCGGTAAAACTCTTAACCTAGATCTTGGGGGCTTTTCCGAGAGCCGCACCGACAGTGGTTACCAAGGGTCGGCCAAGCGCACTCGACAACAGCCAATTTTTCCGAGACCAACTCTCGATAAAGCATCTAACCTAGATCTTCTTCCCTATTGTAAATTCTCGATAATATGTATTACACTTTTTTTTGTTTTCTTCCACGCTTGGCAAACAACCTTAGCAGATCATAATTACTGTCTTGTGTTTTCTTTTTCAGATGGGCCTCGCCCGGTTCTAGAGACCGGCACCCCTCCGGTGGCCCCGACGGTCTAGGGCGTTGTTCGGCACCTAGAAGGGGTAGGCCACGGGGAATAACTACTCCTTCGTGTTAGTTCATTTCATCGCGAGATGACAGACCAAGTCTAGGCCCGTTCTGTCACGGGATCACCCACCGAAGACTCTGTCTCGGGGACGAACGCAGCCGGTCCTCGACGTTCCCGCCTGTGTGTGTGGTTTGTGAGGCACGTGCCACGTCAAGGACATGCGTTGCTTATTCAAATAGCACACCACCACTCCATGCATATGCATGGGCCACACGCATGTAGGGGTGCCCTCCCCCCCTCGGGCGGTCTCTATATCGAGCTACCATCTGGTGGCCCCGGCGGTGTAGGGCGTTGTTCGGCCCCGAGAGGGTGTAGTCCACGGTGAATAACTGCTTCTCCGTGTTAGTGCATGTCATCGCGAGATGACAGACCAAGTCTAGGCTCGTTCTGTCATGGGATCACCCACCGAAGACTCTGTCCCGGGGACAAACGCAGCCGGTCCTCGACATTCCCGACCGTGTGTGTGGTTTGTGAGGCACGTGCCACGTCAAGTACGTGCGTTGCTTATTCAAATAGCACACCACCCCTGCATGCATCTGCGTGGGCCCCACGCATGTAGGGTGCCCTCCCCCCCTCGGGCGGTCTCTATATCGAGCACCCATCCGGTGGCCCCGGCGGTCTAGGGCATTGTTCGACACCGAGAGGGTGTAGTCCACGGGGAATAACTGCTTCTCCGTGTTAGTGCATGTCGTCGCGAGATGACAGACCAAGACTAGGCTCGTTCTATCACGGGATCACCCATCGAAGACTCTATCTCGGGAACGAACGCAGCCGGTCCTCGACGTTCCCGCACGTGTGTGTGGTTTGTGAGGCACGTGCCACGTCAAGGACGTGCGTTGCTTATTCAAATAGCACACCACCCCTGCATACATATGCATGGGCCACACACATGTAGGGGTGCCCTCGCCCCCCTCGGGCGGTCTCTATATCGAGCACCCATCCGGTGGCCCTCGCAGTCTAGGGCGTTGATCGGCACCGAGAGGGTGTAGTCCACAGGGAATAACTGCTTCTCCATGTTAGTGCATGTCATTGCGAGATGACAGACCAAGTCTAGGCCCGTTCTTCGAGATAGTCTATGGGCATCGAGAGGGAATGTGTCCGGTTTGTGTAGGAAGTGCGGAACCTGTTCCTCCGTTGGCCTCGAAACTTCTTGCGCTCTCAAAGGAGGCCATCACATGTATATGCATAAGCTATCCGGTGGCCCCTGCGGTCTAGGAAGTTGACCGACACCGAGAGAGGGGGTAGGCCACGCTCAACAACTACTTCTCATGTTTATTACTTTACACTCTTTATAGTTCTCTCTCGGTGCCGGTCTAGAAAGTTGACCGGCACCGAGAGAGGGGGTAGGCCATGGTCAACAACTGCCTCTTCTCATGGTTTTTTTACTCTACACTTTTCAAAGTTCTCTCTCGGTGCCGGTCTAGAAAGTTGACCGGCACCGAGAGAGGGGGTTAGGCCACGGTCAACAACAGCTTCTTCTCATGTTTTTTACTTTACACTCTTTAAAGTTGAGTTTTGAACAAATCTAACTCAAAAGGCATATATATATACATATATATATATATATCTATGAGTGCATCAAAACTCTTTTATCAAAAAAATTCATCAAAAGTCATGGAATTTCCAAACTTTGGTCGTAAAAACATATGAAATATGAGATACAAAAAAGATAGTGCCAAACAAAAACAAAAAGAGAAGGGACAAAAATTAGAGCAGTGGTTACCGAGGGTCGATTATCGGCTCTCGGTAATGGACACCTTTTCCGAGAGGTGCTCTCGGTAAAGAATCTAACATTGACCTCTTTTCCTTCTTGTGCGTTCTCGATAATACGTATTATACTTTTTTGTGGTTTACTTCCATGCTTGGCAAACAACCTTAGCAGATCATAATTACCGTCTTGTGTTTTCTTTTCCAGATGGGCCTCGCCCGGTTCTAGAGACCGGCACCCCTCCGGTGGCCCCGACGGTCTAGGGCGTTGATCGGCACCTAGAGGGGTAGGCCACAGCAAATAACTGCTTCTTCGTGTTAGTGCATGTCATCGCGAGATGACAAACCAAGTCAAAGCCCGTTCTGTCATGGGATCACCCACCGAAGACTCTGTCTCGGGGACGAATGCAGCCGGTCCTCGACGTTCCCGCCCGTGTGTGTGGTTTAAGAGGCACATGCCACGTCAAGGACTTGCGTTGCTTATTCAAATAGCACACCACCCCTGCATGCATCTGCATGGGCCACACGCATGTAGGGGTGCCCTCGCCCCCCTCGGGCGGTCACTATATCGAGCACCCATCCGGTGGCCCCGGCGGTCTAGGGTGTTGTTCGGCACCGAGAGGTGTAGTCCACGGTGAATAACTGCTTCTCCATGTTAGTGCATTTCATCGCGGGATGACAGACCTAGTCTAGGCTCGTTCTATCACGGGATCACCCACCGAAGACTCTGTCTCGGGGACGAACGCAGCCGGTCCTCGACGTTCCCGCACGTGTGTGTGGTTTGTGAGGCATGTGCCACGTCAAGGACGTGCGTTGCTTATTCAAATACCACACCACCCTTGCATGCATCCGCATGGGCCACACGCATGTAGGGGTGCCCTCCCCCCCTCGGCGGTCTCTATATCGAGCACCCATCCGGTGGCCCCGGTGGTCTAGGGCGTTGTTCGACAACGAGAGGGTGTAGTCCATGGTGAATAACTGCTTCTCCGTGTTAGTGCATGTCATCGCGAGATGACAAACCAAGTCTAGGCTCGTTCTGTCACGGGATCACCCACCGAAGACTCTGTCTCGGGGAAAAACGCAGCCGGTCCTCGACGTTCCCGCACGTGTGTGTGGTTTGTGAGGCACCTGCCACGTCAAGGACGTGCGTTGCTTATACACATAGCACACCACCCCTGCATGCATATGCATGAGCCACACGAATGTCGGGGTGCCCTCCCCCCTTGGGCGGTCTCTATATTGAGCACCCATCCGGTGGCCCCGGCGGTCTAGGGCGTTGATCGGCATCGAGAGGGTGTAGTCCACGGGGAATAACTGCTTCTTCGTGTTAGTGCATGTCATCGCGAGATGACAGACCAAGTCTAGGCCTGTTCATCGAGATAGTCTATGGGTATCGAGAGGGAATGTGTCCGGTTTGTGCAGGAAGTGCGGGTCCTGTTGCTCGGTTGGCCTCGAAACTTCTTGTGCTCTCAAAGGAGGCCATCACATGTATATGCATGGGCTATCCGGTGGCCCCTGCGGTCTAGGAAGTTGACCGACACCGAGAGAGGGGGTAGGCCACGGTCAACAACTACTTCTTCTCATGTTTATTACTTTACACTCTTTAAAGTTCTCTCTCGGTGCCGCTCTAGAAAGTTGACCGGCACCGAGAGAGGGGGTAGGCCAGGGTCAACAACTGCTTCTTCTCATGTTTTTTACTTTACACTCTTTAAAGTTCTCTCTCGGTGCTGTTCTAGGAAGTTGGCCGGCACCGAGAGAGGGGGTAGGCCACGGACAACAACTGCCTCTTCTCATGTTTTTTTTTCTTTACACTCTTTAAAGTTCTCTCTTGGTGCCGGTCTAGAAAGTTGACCGGCACCGAGAGAGTGGGTAGGCCACGGTCAACAACTGCTTCTTCTCATGTTTTTTACTTTACACTCTTTAAAGTTGAGTTTTGAATAAATCTAACCCAAAAACCATATATATATATATATATATATATATATATATATATATATGAGTGCATCAAATGTCTTGTATCGAAAAAATTCAACAAAAGTCTTTTATCGAAAAAATTCATCAAAAGTCTTTTATCGAAAAAATTCATCAAACGTCATGGAATTTCCAAACTTTGGTCGTAAAAACATATGAAATGTGAGATACAAAAAAGACAGTTCCAAAATAAACAAAAAGAGAAGGGAAAAAAATTAGAGCAGTGGTTACCGAGGGTCGATTACCGGCTCTCGGTAATGGACACCTTTTCCGAGAGGTGCCCTCGGTAAAGAATCTAACATTGACCTCTTTTCCTTCTTGTGCATTCTCGATAATATGCATTATACTTTTTTGTGATTTTCTTCCATGCTTGGCAAACAACCTTAGCACATCATAATTACCGTCTTGTGTTTTCTTTTTCACATGGGCCTCGCCCGGTTCTAGAGACCGGCACCCCTCCGGTGGCCACGACGGTCTAGGGTGTTGATCGGCACCTAGAGGGGGTAGGCCACGGGGAATAACTGCTTCTTCGTGTTAGTGCATGTCATCGCGAGATGACAGACCAAGTCTAGGCCCGTTCTGTTACGGGATCACCCATTGAAGACTCTGTCTCCGGGACGAATGCAGCCGGTCCTCGACGTTCCCGCCCATGTGTGTGGTTTGTGAGGCACGTGCCACGTCAAGGACATGCGTTGCTTATTCAAATAGCACACCACCACTGCATGCATATGCATGGGCCACACACATGTAGGGGTGCCCTCCCCCCTCGGGCGGTCTCTATATCGAGCACCCATCCGGTGGCCCCGGCGGTCTAGGGCGTTGTGCGGCACCAAGAGGGTGTAGTCCACGGTGAATAACTGCTTCTCCGTGTTAGTGCATGTCATCGCGAGATGACAGACCAAGTCTAGGCTCGTTCTGTCACGGGATCACCCACCGAAGACTCTTTCTTGGGGACGAACGCAGCCGGTCCTCGACGTTACCGCACGTGTGTGTGGTTTGTGAGGCACGTGCCACGTCAAGGATGTGCGTTGCTTATTCAAATAGCACACCACCCCTGCAAGCATATGCATGGGCCACACGCATGTAGGGGGTGCCCTCCCCCTTGGGCGGTCTCTATATCGAGCACCCATCCGGTGGCCCCGGCGGTCTAGGGCGTTGATCGACACCAACAAGGTGAAGTCCACGGGGAATAACTGCTTCTTCGGGTTAGTGCATGTCATCGCGAGATGACAGACCAAGTCTAGGCCCGTTCTTCGAGATAGTCTATGGGTATCGAGAGGGAATGTGTCCGGTTTGTGCAGGAAGTGCGGGTCCTGTTGCTCGGTTGGCCTCAAAACTTCTTGTGCTCTCAAAGGAGGCCATCGCATGTATCTGCATGGGCTATCCGGTGGCCCCTGCGGTCTAGGAAATTGACTGACACCGAGAGAGGGGGTAGGCCACGGTCAACAACTACTTCTTCTCATGTTTATTACTTTACACTCTTTAAAGTTCTCTCTCGGTGCCGGTCTAGAAAGTTGACCGGCACCGAGAGAGGGGGTAGGCCACGGTCAACAACTGCTTCTTGTCATGGTTTTTACTTTAAACTCTTTAAAGTTCTCTCTCGGTGCCGTTCTAGGAAGTTGGCCGGCACCGAGAGAGGGGGTAGGCCACGTTCAACAACTGCCTCTTCTCATGTTTTTTTACTTTACACTCTTTAAAGTTCTCTCTTGGTGCCGGTCTAGAAAGTTGACCGGCACGGAGAGAGGGGGTAGGCCACGGTCAACAACTGCTTCTTCTCATGTTTTTTACCTTAGACTCTTTAAAGTTGAGTTTTGAACAAATCTAACCCAAAAATCATATATATATATATATATATATATATATATATATATATATATCTATGAGTGCATGAAAAGTCTTTTATCGAAAAAATCATCAAAAGTCATGGAATTTCCAAACATTGGTCGTAAAAACATATGAACTATGAGATACAAAAAAGATAGTTCCAAACAAAAACAAAAAGAGAAGGGAAAAAATTAGAGCAGTGGTTACCGAGGGTCGATTATCGGCTCTCGGTAATGGACACCTTTTCCGAGAGGTGCCCTCGGTAAAGAATCTAACATTGACCTCTTTTCCTTCTTGTGCATTCTCGATAATATGCATTATACTTTTTTGTGATTTTCTTCCATGCTTGGCAAACAACCTTAGCACATCATAATTACCGTCTTGTGTTTTCTTTTTCACATGGGCCTCGCCCGGTTCTAGAGACCGGCACCCCTCCGGTGGCCACGACGGTCTAGGGTGTTGATCGGCACCTAGAGGGGGTAGGCCACGGGGAATAACTGCTTCTTCATGTTAGTGCATGTCATCGCGAGATGACAGACCAAGTCTAGGCCCGTTCTGTTACGGGATCACCCATTGAAGACTCTGTCTCGGGGACGAACGCAGCCGGTCCTCGACGTTCCCGCCCATGTGTGTGGTTTGTGAGGCACGTGCCACGTCAAGGACATGCGTTGCTTATTCAAATAGCACACCACCACTGCATGCATATGCATGGGCCACACACATGTAGGGGTGCCCTCCCCCCTCGGGCGGTCTCTATATCGAGCACCCATCCGGTGGCCCCGGCGGTCTAGGGCGTTGTGCGGCACCAAGAGGGTGTAGTCCACGGTGAATAACTGCTTCTCCGTATTAGTGCATGTCATCGCGAGATGACAGACCAAGTCTAGGCTCGTTCTGTCACGGGATCACCCACCGAAGACTCTTTCTTGGGGACGAACGCAGCCGGTCCTCGACGTTACCGCACGTGTGTGTGGTTTGTGAGTCACGTGCCACGTCAAGGACGTGCGTTGCTTATTCAAATAGCACACCACCCCTGCAAGCATATGCATGGGCCACACGCATGTAGGGGGTGCCCTCCCCCTTGGGCGGTCTCTATATCGAGCACCCATCCGGTGGCCCCGGCGGTCTAGGGCGTTGATCGGCACCAACAATGTGAAGTCCACGGGGAATAACTGCTTCTTCGGGTTAGTGCATGTCATCGCGAGATGACAGACCAAGTCTAGGCCCGTTCTTCGAGATAGTCTATGGGTATCGAGAGGGAATGTGTCCGGTTTGTGCAGGAAGTGCGGGTCCTGTTGCTCGGTTGGCCTCAAAACTTCTTGTGCTCTCAAAGGAGGCCATCGCATGTATATGCATGGGCTATCCGGTGGCCCCTGCGGTCTAGGAAATTGACTGACACCGAGAGAGGGGGTAGGCCACGGTCAACAACTACTTCTTCTCATGTTTATTACTTTACACTCTTTAAAGTTCTCTCTCGGTGCCGGTCTAGAAAGTTGACCGGCACCGAGAGAGGGGGTAGGCCACGGTCAACAACTGCTTCTTGTCATGTTTTTTACTTTACACTCTTTAAAGTTCTCTCTCGGTGTCGTTCTAGGAAGTTGGCCGGCACCGAGAGAGGGGGTAGGCCACGGTCAACAACTGCCTCTTCTCATGTTTTTTACTTTACACTCTTTAAAGTTCTCTCTTGGTGCCGGTCTAGAAAGTTGACCGGCACGGAGAGAGGGGGTAGGCCACGGTCAACAACTGCTTCTTCTCATGTTTTTTACCTTACACTCTTTAAAGTTGAGTTTTGAACAAATCTAACCCAAAAATCATATATATATATATATATATATATATATATATGTATATATATATATCTATGAGTGCATCAAAAGTCTTTTATCGAAAAAATCATCAAAAGTCATGGAATTTCCAAACATTGGTCGTAAAAACATATGAACTATGAGATACAAAAAAGATAGTTCCAAACAAAAACAAAAAGAGAAGGGAAAAAATTAGAGCAGTGGTTACCGAGGGTCGATTATCGGCTCTCGGTAATGGACACCTTTTCCGAGAGGTGCCCTCGGTAAAGAATCTAACATTGACCTCTTTTCCTTCTTGTGCATTGTCGATAATATGCATTATACTTTTTTGTGATTTTCTTCCATGCTTGGCAAACAACCTTAGCACATCATAATTACCGTCTTGTGTTTTCTTTTTCACATGGGCCTCGCCCGGTTCTAGAGACCGGCACCCCTCCGGTGGCCACGACGGTCTAGGGTGTTGATCGGCACCTAGAGGGGGTAGGCCACGGGGAATAACTGCTTCTTCGTGTTAGTGCATGTCATCGCGAGATGACAGACCAAGTCTAGGCCCGTTCTGTTACGGGATCACCCATTGAAGACTCTGTCTCGGGGACGAACGCAGCCGGTCCTCGACGTTCCCGCCCATGTGTGTGGTTTGTGAGGCACGTGCCACGTCAAGGACATGCGTTGCTTATTCAAATAGCACACCACCACTGCATGCATATGCATGGGCCACACACATGTAGGGGTGCCCTCCCCCCTCGGGCGGTCTCTATATCGAGCACCCATCCGGTGGCCCCGGCGGTCTAGGGCGTTGTGCGGCACCAAGAGGGTGTAGTCCACGGTGAATAACTGCTTCTCCGTGTTAGTGCATGTCATCGCGAGATGACAGACCAAGTCTAGGCTCGTTCTGTCACGGGATCACCCACCGGAGACTCTTTCTTGGGGACGAACGCAGCCGGTCCTCGACGTTACCGCACGTGTGTGTGGTTTGTGAGGCACGTGCCACGTCAAGGACGTGTGTTGCTTATTCAAATAGCACACCACCCCTGCAAGCATATGCATGTGCCACACGCATGTAGGGGGTGCCCTCCCCCTTGGGCGGTCTCTATATCGAGCACCCATCCGGTGGCCCCGGCGGTCTAGGGCGTTGATCGGCACCAACAAGGTGAAGTCCACGGGGAATAACTGCTTCTTCGGGTTAGTGCATGTCATCGCGAGATGACAGACCAAGTCTAGGCCCGTTCTTCGAGATAGTCTATGGGTATCGAGAGGGAATGTGTCCGGTTTGTGCAGGAAGTGCGGGTCCTGTTGCTCGGTTGGCCTCAAAACTTCTTGTGCTCTCAAAGGAGGCCATCGCATGTATCTGCATGGGCTATCCGGTGGCCCCTGCGGTCTAGGAAATTGACTGACACCGAGAGAGGGGGTAGGCCACGGTCAACAACTACTTCTTCTCATGTTTATTACTTTACACTCTTTAAAGTTCTCTCTCGGTGCCGGTCTAGAAAGTTGACCGGCACCGAGAGAGGGGGTAGGCCACGGTCAACAACTGCTTCTTGTCATGTTTTTTACTTTACACTCTTTAAAGTTCTCTCTCGGTGCCGTTCTAGGAAGTTGGCCGGCACCGAGAGAGGGGGTAGGCCACGGTCAACAACTGCCTCTTCTCATGTTTTTTTACTTTACACTCTTTAAAGTTCTCTCTTGGTGCCGGTCTAGAAAGTTGACCGGCACCGAGAGAGGGGGTAGGCCACGGTCAACAACTGCTTCTTCTCATGTTTTTTACCTTACACTCTTTAAAGTTGAGTTTTCAACAAATCTAACCCAAAAATCATATATATATATATATATATATATATATATATATATCTATGAGTGCATCAAAAGTCTTTTATCGAAAAAATCATCAAAAGTCATGGAATTTCCAAACATTGGTCGTAAAAACATATGAACTATGAGATACAAAAAAGATAGTTCCAAACAAAAACAAAAAGAGATGGGAAAAAATTAGAGCAGTGGTTACCGAGGGTCGATTATCGGCTCTCGGTAATGGACACCTTTTCCGAGAGGTGCCCTCGGTAAAGAATCTAACATTGACCTCTTTTCCTTCTTCTGCATTCTCGATCATATGCATTATACTTTTTTGTGGTTTTCTTCCATGCTTGGCAAACAACCTTAGCACATCATAATTACCGTCTTGTGTTTTCTTTTTCACATGGGCCTCGCCCGGTTCTAGAGACCGGCACCCCTCCGGTGGCCACGACGGTCTAGGGTGTTGATCGGCACCTAGAGGGGGTAGGCCACGGGGAATAACTGCTTCTTCGTGTTAGTGCATGTCATCGCGAGATGACAGACCAAGTCTAGGCCCGTTCTGTTACGGGATCACCCATTGAAGACTCTGTCTCGGGGACGAACGCAGCCGGTCCTCGACGTTCCCGCCCATGTGTGTGGTTTGTGAGGCACGTGCCACGTCAAGGACATGCGTTGCTTATTCAAATAGCACACCACCACTGCATGCATATGCATGGGCCACACACATGTAGGGGTGCCCTCCCCCCTCGGGCGGTCTCTATATCGAGCACCCATCCGGTGGCCCCGGCGGTCTAGGGCGTTGTGCGGCACCAAGAGGGTGTAGTCCACGGTGAATAACTGCTTCTCCGTGTTAGTGCATGTCATCGCGAGATGACAGACCAAGTCTAGGCTCGTTCTGTCACGGGATCACCCACCGGAGACTCTTTCTTGGGGACGAACGCAGCCGGTCCTCGACGTTACCGCACGTGTGTGTGGTTTGTGAGGCACGTGCCACGTCAAGGACGTGTGTTGCTTATTCAAATAGCACACCACCCTGCAAGCATATGCATGTGCCACACGCATGTAGGGGGTGCCCTCCCCCTTGGGCGGTCTCTATATCGAGCACCCATCCGGTGGCCCCGGCGGTCTAGGGCGTTGATCGGCACCAACAAGGTGAAGTCCACGGGGAATAACTGCTTCTTCGGGTTAGTGCATGTCATCGCGAGATGACAGACCAAGTCTAGGCCCGTTCTTCGAGATAGTCTATGGGTATCGAGAGGGAATGTGTCCGGTTTGTGCAGGAAGTGCGGGTCCTGTTGCTCGGTTGGCCTCAAAACTTCTTGTGCTCTCAAAGGAGGCCATCGCATGTATCTGCATGGGCTATCCGGTGGCCCCTGCGGTCTAGGAAATTGACTGACACCGAGAGAGGGGGTAGGCCACGGTCAACAACTACTTCTTCTCATGTTTATTACTTTACACTCTTTAAAGTTCTCTCTCGGTGCCGGTCTAGAAAGTTGACCGGCACCGAGAGAGGGGGTAGGCCACGGTCAACAACTGCTTCTTGTCATGTTTTTTACTTTACACTCTTTAAAGTTCTCTCTCGGTGCCGTTCTAGGAAGTTGGCCGGCACCGAGAGAGGGGGTAGGCCACGGTCAACAACTGCCTCTTCTCATGTTTTTTTACTTTACACTCTTTAAAGTTCTCTCTTGGTGCCGGTCTAGAAAGTTGACCGGCACCGAGAGAGGGGGTAGGCCACGGTCAACAACTGCTTCTTCTCATGTTTTTTACCTTACACTCTTTAAAGTTGAGTTTTCAACAAATCTAACCCAAAAATCATATATATATATATATATATATATATATCTATGAGTGCATCAAAAGTCTTTTATCGAAAAATCATCAAAAGTCATGGAATTTCCAAACATTGGTCGTAAAAACATATGAACTATGAGATACAAAAAAGATAGTTCCAAACAAAAACAAAAAGAGATGGGAAAAAATTAGAGCAGTGGTTACCGAGGGTCGATTATCGGCTCTCGGTAATGGACACCTTTTCCGAGAGGTGCTCTCGGTAAAGAATCTAACATTGACCTCTTTTCCTTCTTCTGCATTCTCGATCATATGCATTATACTTTTTTGTGGTTTTCTTCCATACTTGGCAAACAACCTTAGCACATCATAATTACCGTCTTGTGTTTTCTTTTTCAGATGGGCCTCGCCCGGTTCTAGAGACCGGCACCCCTCCGGTGGCCCCGACGAACAAAGCCGGTCCTCGTCGTTCCCCCACGTGTGTTTGGTTTGTGAGGCACGTGCCACGTCAAGGACGTGCATTGCTTATTCAAATAGAACACCACCCCTGCATGCATCTGCATGGGCCATATGCATGTAGGGGTGTCCTCGCCCCCTCGGGCGGTCTCTATATCGAGCACCCATCCGGTGGCCCCGACCTTCTAGGGCGTTGTTCGGCACCGAGAGGGTGTAGTCCACGGTGAATAACTGCTTCTCCGTGTTAGTGCATGTCATCGCGAGATGACAGACCAAGTCTAGGTTCGTTCTGTGATGGGATCACCCATCAAAGACTCTATCTCGGGGACGAACGCAGCCGGTCCACGACGTTCCCGCACGTGTGTGTGGTTTGTGAGGCACGTGCCACGTCAAGGACATGCGTTGCTTATTCAAATAGCACAACACCCCTGCATGCATATGCATGGGCCACAGACATGTAGGGGTGGTCTCGCCTCCTCGGGCGGTCTCTATATCGAGCACCCATCCGGTGGCCCCGGCGGTCTAGGGCGTTGATCGGCACTGAGAAGGTGTAGTCCACGGTGAACAACTGCTTCTCCGTGTTAGTGCATTTCATCGCGAGATGACAGACCAAGTCTAGGCTCGTTCTGTCACGGGATCATCCACCGAAGATTCTGTCTCGTGGACGAAGGCAGCCGGTCCTCGACATTCCCGCCCGTGTGTGTGGTTTGTGAGCCAAATGCCACGTCAAGGACGTGCGTTGCTTATTCAAATAGCACACCACCCCTGCATGCATCTGCATGGGCCACACGCATGTAGGGGTGCCCTCGCCCCCTCCTCGGGTGGTCTCTATATCGAGCACCCATCCGGTGGCCCCGGCGGTCTAGGGCGTTGTTCGGCACCGAGAGGGTGTAGTCCACGGTGAATAACTGCTTCTCCGTGTTAGTGCAGGTCATCGCGAGATGAGAGACCAAGTTTAGGCTCGCTCTGTCACGGGATCACCCACCGAAGACTCTGTCTCGGGGACGAACACATCCGTTCCTCGGCGTTCCCGCGCGTGTGTTTGGTTTGTGAGGCACGTGCCACGTCAAGGACGTGCGTTGCTTATTCAAATAGAACACCACCCCTACATGCATCTGCATGGGCCACACGCATGTAGGGTTGCCCTCCACCACTCGGGCGGTGTCTATATCGAGCACCCATCCGGTGGCCCCGGCGGTCTAGGGCGTTGTTCGTCACCGAGAGGGTGTAGTCCACGGTGAATAACTGCTTCTCCGTGTTAGTGCATGTCATCATGAGATGACAGACCAAGTCTAGGCTCGTTCTGTCACGGGATCAACCATCGAAGACTCTACTCGGGGACGAACGCAGCCGGTCCTCGACGTTCCCGCACGTGTGTGTGGTTTGTGAGGCACATGCCATGTCAAGGACATGCGTTGCTTATTCAAATAGCACAACACCCCTGCATGCATATGCATGGGCCACAGACATGTAGGGGTGGTCTCGCCCCCTCGGGCGGTCTCTATATCGAGCACCCATCCGGTGGCCCCGGCGGTCTAGGGCGTTGATCGACACTGAGAAGGTGTAGTCCACGGTGAATAACTGCTTCTCCGTGTTAGTGCATTTCATCGCGAGATGACAGACCAAGTCTAGGCTCGTTCTGTCATGGGATCATCCACCGAAGACTCTGTCTCGTGGACGAACGCAGCGGGTCCTCGACGTTCCCGCCCGTGTGTGTGGTTTGTGAGGCACGTGCCACATCAAGGACGTGCATTGCTTATGCAAAGAGCACACCACCCCTGCATGCATCTGCATGGGCCACACACATGTAGGGGTGCCCTCGCCCCCCCTCGGGCGGTCTCTATATCGAGCACCCATCCGATGGCCCCGGCGGTCTAGGGCGTTGTTCGGCACCGAGAGGGTGTAGTCCACGGTGAATAACTTCTTCTCCATGTTAGTGCATGTCATCACGAGATGAGAGACCAAGTCTAGGCTCGTTCTGTCACGGGATCACCCACCGAAGACTCTGTCTCGGGGACGAACGCAGCCGGTCCTCGACGTTCCCGCACGTGTGTGTGGTTTGTGAGGCACGTGCCACGTCAAGGACGTGCGTTGCTTATTCAAATAGAAGACCACCCCTGCATGCATCTGCATGGGCCACACGCATGTAGGGGTGCCCTCCCCCCATCGGGCGGTGTCTATATCGAGCACCCATCCGGTGGCCCCGGTGGTCTAGGGCGTTGTTCGGCAGTGAGAGGGTGTAGTCCACGGTGAATAACTGCTTCTCCGTGTTAGTGCATGTCATCGCGAGATGACAGACAAAGTCTAGGCTCGTTCTGTCACGACATCACCCATCGAAGACTCTATCTTGGGGACGAACGCAGCCGGTCCTCGATGTTGCCGCACGTGTGTGTGGTTTGTGAGGCACGTGCCACGTCAAGGACATGCGTTGCTTATTCAAATAGCACACCACCCCTGCATGCACATGCATGGGCCACATGCATGTAGGGGTGCCCTCCCCTCGGGCGGTCTCTATATCGAGCACCCATCCGGTGGCCCCGGCGGTCTAGGGCGTTGATCGGCACCGAGATGGTGTAGTCCACGGGGAATAGCTGCTTCTTCGTGTTAGTGCATGTCATCACGAGATGACAGACCAAGTCTAGGCCCGTTCTTCGAGATAGTCTATGGGCATCGAGAGGGAATGTGTTCGGTTTGTGCAGGAAGTGCGGTTCCTGTTGCTCCGTTGGCCTCGAAACTTCTTGTGCTCTCAAAGGAGGCCATCACATATATATGCATGGGTTATCCGATGGCCCCTGCGGTCTAGGAAGTTGACCGACACCGAGAGAGGGGGTAGGCCACGGTCAACAACTACTTCTTCTCATTTTTATTACTTTACACTCTTTAAAGTTCTCTCTCGGTGCGGGTCTAGAAACTTGACCGGCACCGAGAGTGGGGGTAGGCCACGGTCAATAAGTGCTTCTTCTCATGTTTTTTACTTTACACTCTTTAAAGTTCTCTCTCGGTGTCGTTCTAGGAAGTTGGCCGGCACCGAGAGAGGGGGTAGGCCACGGTCAACAACTGCCTCTTCTCATGTTTTTTTACTTTACACTCTTCAAAGTTCTCTCTCGGTGCCGGTCTAGAAATTTAACCGGCACCGAGAGAGGGGGTTAGGCCACGGTCAACAACTGCTTCTTCTCATGTTTTTTACTTTACACTCTTTAAAGTTGAGTTTTGAACAAATCTAACACAAAAAGCATATATATATATATATATATATATATATATATGAGTGCATCAAAACTCTTTTATCGAAAAAATTAATCAAAACTCATGGAATTTCCAAACTTTGGTCGTAAAAACATATGAAATATGAGATACAAAAAAGATAGCGCCAAACAAAAACAAAAAGAGAAGGGAAAAAATTAGAGTAGTGGTTACCAAGGGTCGATTATCGGCTCTCGGAAATGGACACCTTTTCCGAGAGGTGCTCTCGGTAAGGAATCTAACATTGACCTCTTTTCCTTCTTGTGCATTCTCGATAATATGTATTATACTTTTTTTTGTGGTTTTCTTCCATGCTTGGCAAACAACCTTAGCACATCATAATTACCGTCTTGTGTTTTCTTTTTCAGATGGGCCTCGCCCGGTTCTAGAGACCAGCACCCCTCCGGTGGCCCCGACGGTCTAGGGCGTTGATCGGCACCTAGAGGGGGTAGGCCACGGGGAATAACTGCTTCTTCGTGTTAGTGCATGTCATCGCGAGATGACAAACCAAGTCTAGGCCCGTTCTGTCACGGGATCACCTACCAAAGACTCTGTCTCGGGGACGAACACAGCCGGTCCTCGACGTTCCGCCTGTGTGTGTGGTTTGTGAGGCACGTGCCATGTCAAGGACGTGTGTTGCTTATTCAAATAGCACACCACCCCTGCATGCATATGCATGGGCCACACGCATGTAGGGGTGCCCTCCCCGCCCCCTCGGGCGGTCACTATATCGAGCACCCATCCGGTGGCCCCGGCGGTCTAGGGCGTTGTTCGGCACCGAGAGGGTGTTGTCCACGGTGAATAACTGCTTCTCCGTGTTAGTGCATTTCATCGCGGGATGACAGACCAAGTCTAGGCTCGTTCTGTCACGGGATCACCCACCGAAGAGTCTGTCTCGTGGACGAACGCAGCCGGTCTTCGACGTTCCCGCCCGTGTGTCTGGTTTGTGAGGCACGTGCCATGTCAAGGACGTGCGTTGCTTATTCAAATAGCACACCACCCCTGCGTGCATCTGCATGGGCCACACGCATGTAGGGGTGCCCTCCCCCCCTTATGCGGTGTCTATATCGAGCACCCATCCGGTGGCCCCGGCGGTCTAGGGCGTTGTTCGTCACCGAGAGGGTGTAGTCCACGGTGAATAACTCCTTCTCCGTGTTAGTGCATGTCATCGCGAGATGACAGACCAAGTCTAGGCTCATTCTGTCACGGGATCACCCATCAAAGACTCTATCTCGGGGACGAACGCAGCCGGTCCTCGACGTTCCCGCACGTGTGTGTGGTTTGTGAGGCACATGCCATGTCAAGGACATGCGTTGCTTATTCAAATAGCACAACACCCCTGCATGCATATGCATGGGCCACAGACATGTAGGGGTGGTCTCGCCGTCTCGGGCGGTCTCTATATCGAGCACCCATCCGGTGGCCCCGGCGGTCTGGGGATTTGATCGACACTGAGAAGGTGTAGTCCACGGTGAATAACTGCTTCTCCGTGTTAGTGCATTTCATCACGAGATGACAGACCATGTCTAGGCTCGTTCTGTCATGGGATCATCCACCGAAGACTCTGTCTCGTGGACGAACGCAGCGGGTCCTCGACGTTCCCGCCCGTATGTGTGGTTTGTGAGGCACGTGCCACATCAAGGACATGCATTGCTTATGCAAAGAGCACACCACCCCTGCATGCATGTGCATGGGCCACACGCATGTAGGGGTGCCCTCGCCCCCCTCGGGCGGTCTCTATATCGAGCACCCATCCGTTGGCCCCGGCGGTCTAGGGCGTTGCTCGGCACCGAGAGGGTGTAGTCCACGGTGAATAACTGCTTCTCCATGTTAGTGCATGTCATCGCGAGATGAGAGACCAAGTCTAGGCTCGTTCTGTCACGGGATCACCCACCGAAGACTCTGTCTCGGGGACGAACTCAGCCGGTCCTCGACGTTCCCGCACGTGTGTGTGGTTTGTGAGGCACGTGCCACGTCAAGGACGTGCGTTGCTTATTCAAATAGAACACCACCCCTGCATGCCTCTGCATGGTCCAAACGCATGTATGGGTGCCATCCCCCCTCGGGCGGTGTCTATATCGAGCACCCATCCGGTGGCCCCGGCGGTCTAGGGCATTGTTCGGCAGCGAGAGGGTGTAGTCCACGGTGAATAACTGCTTCTCCGTGTTAGTGCATGTCATCGCGAGATGACAGACCATGTCTAGGCTCGTTCTGTCACGACATCACCCATCGAAGACTCTATCTTGGGGACGAACGCAGCCGGTCCTCGACGTTGCCGCACGTGTGTGTGGGCTGTGAGGCACGTGCCACGTCAAGGACGTGCGTTGCTTATTCAAATAGCACACCACCCCTGCATGCATATGCATGGGGCACACACATTTAGGGGTGCCCTCCCCTCGGGCGGTCTTTATATCGAGCACCCATCCGGTGGCCCCGGCGGTCTAGGGCGTTGATCGGCACCGAGAGGGTGTAGTCCACGGGGAATAACTACTTCTCCGTGTTAGTGCATGTCATCGCGAGATGACAGACCATGTCTAGGCCCGTTCTTCGAGATAGTCTATGGGCATCGAGAGGGAATGTGTCCAGTTTGTGCAGGAAGTGCGGGTCCTATTGCTCCGTTGGCCTCGAAACTTCTTGTGCTCTCAAAGGAGGCCATCACATATATATGCATGGGCTATCCGGTGGCCCCTGCGGTCTAGGAAGTTGACCGACACCGAGAGAGGGGGTAGGCCACGGTCAACAACTACTTCTTCTCATTTTTATTACTTTACACTCTTTAAAGTTCTCTCTCGGTGCGGGTCTAGAAACTTGACCGGCACCGAGAGTGGGGGTAGGCCACGGTCAATAAGTGTTTCTTCTCATGTTTTTTACTTTACACTCTTTAAAGTTATCTCTCGGTGTCATTCTAGGAAGTTGGCCGGCACCGAGAGAGGGGGTAGGCCACGGTCAACAACTGCCTCTTCTCATGTTTTTTTACTTTACACTCTTCAAAGTTCTCTCTTGGTGCCGGTCTAGAAAGTTGACCGGCACCGAGAGAGGGGGTTAGGCCACGGTCAACAACTGCTTCTTCTCATGTTTTTTCCTTTACACTCTTTAAAGTTGAGTTTTGAACAAATCTAACCCAAAAAGCATATATATATATATATATATATATATATATATGAGTGCATCAAAACTCTTTTATCGAAAAAATTAATCAAACTCATGGAATTTCCAAACTTTGGTCGTAAAACATATGAAATATGAGATACAAAAAAGATAGCGCCAAACGAAAACAAAAAGAGAAGGGAAAAAATTAGAGTAGTGGTTACCAAGGGTCGATTATCGGCTCTCGGAAATGGACACCTTTTCCGAGAGGTGCTCTCGGTAAGGAATCTAACATTGACCTCTTTTCCTTCTTGTGCATTCTCGATAATATGTATTATACTTTTTTTTGTGGTTTTCTTCCATGCTTGGCAAACAGCCTGAGCACATCATAATTACCGTCTTGTGTTTTCTATTTCAGATGGGCCTCGCCCGGTTCTAGAGACCAGCACCCCTCCGGTGGCCCCGACGGTCTAGGGCGTTGATCGGCACCTAGAGGGGGTAGGCCACGGGGAATAACTGCTTCTTTGTGTTAGTGCATGTCATCGCGAGATGACAAACCAAGTCTAGGCCCGTTCTGTCACGGGATCACCTACCGAAGACTCTGTCTCGGGGACGAACACAGCCGGTCCTCGACGTTCCGCCTGTGTGTGTGGTTTGTGAGGCACGTGCCATGTCAAGGACGTGCGTTGCTTATTAAAATAGCACAACACATCTGCATGCATATGCATGGGCCACACGCATGTAGGGGTGCCCTCCCCCCCTCGGGCGGTCACTATATCGAGCACCCATCCGGTGGCCCCGGCGGTCTAGGGCGTTGTTCGGCACCGAGAGGGTGTTGTCCATGGTGAATAACTCCTTCTCCGTGTTAGTGCATTTCATCGCGGGATGATAGACCAAGTCTAGGCTCGTTCTGTCTCGGGATCACCCACCGAAGACTCTGTCTCGTGGACGAACGTAGCCGGTCTTCGACGTTCCCGCCCGTGTGTCTGGTTTGTGAGGCACGTGCCATGTCAAGGACGTGCGTTGCTTATTCAAATAGCACACCACCCCTGCATGCATCTGCATGGGCCACACGCATGTAGGGGTGCCCTCCCCCCTCTGGCGGTCTCTATATCGAGCACCCATCCGGTGGCCCCGGCGGTCTAGGGCATTGTTCGGCAACGAGAGGGTGTAGTCCACGGTGAATAACTGCTTCTCCATATTAGTGCATGTCTTCGCGAGATGACAGACCAAGTCTAGGCTCGTTCTGTCACGGGATCACCCACCGAAGACTCTGTCTCGGGGACCAACGCAGCCGGTCCTCGATGTTCCCGCACATGTGCGTGGTTTGTGAGGCACGTGCCACGTCAAGGACGTGTGTTGCTTATTCAAATAGCACACCACCCTGCATGCATATGCATGGGCCACACGCATGTAGGGGTGCCCTCCCCCCTTGGGCGGTCTCTATATCGAGCACCCATCCGGTGGCCCCGGCGGTCTAGGGCGTTGATCGGCACCGAGAGGTTGTAGTCCACGGGGAATAACTGCTTCTTCGTGTTAGTGCATGTCATCGCGAGATGACAGACCAAGTCTAGGCCCGTTCTTCGAGATAGTCTATGGGTATCGAGAGGGAATGTGTCCGGATTGTGCAGGAAGTGCGGGTCCTGTTGCTCGGTTGGCCTCGAAACTTCTTGTGCTCTCAAAGGAGGCCATTGCATGTATATGCATGGGCTATCCGGTGGCCACTTCGGTCTAGGAAGTTGACCGACACCGAGAGAGGGGGTAGGTGATGTCTACTACACAACCTTCTTCTTGTAGACGTTGTTGGGCCTCCAAGTGCAGGGTTTGTTGGGAGGCGTAGGACGATGATGGTCTCTCTCAAGCAACCCTGCAACCAAATAACAAAGATTCTCTTGTGTCCCCAACACACCCAATACAATGGTAAATTGTATAGGTGCACTAGTTCGGCGAAGAGATGGTGATACAGGTGCAATATGGATGATAGATATAGGTTTTTGTAATCTGAAAATATAAAAACAGCAAGGTAACTAATGATAAAAGTGAGCACAAACGGTATTGCAATGCTAGGAAACAAGGCCTAGGGTTCATACTTTCACTAGTGCAAGTTCTCTCAACAATAATAACATAACTGGATCATATAACTATCCCTCAACATGCAACAAAGAGTCACTCCAAAGTCACTAATAGCGGAGAACAAACGAAGAGATTACGGCAGGGTACGAAACCACCTCAAAGTTATTCTTTCGGATCGATCTATTCAAGACTTCGTACTAGAATAACACCTTAAGACACATATCAACCAAAACCCTAATGTCACCTAGATACTCCAATGTCACCTCAAGTATCCGTGGGTATGATTATACGATAAGCATCACAAAATCTCAGATTCATCTATTCAACCAACACAAAGTACTTCAAAGAGTGCCCCAAAGTTTCTACCGGAGAGTCAAGACGAAAACGTGTGCCAACCCCTATGCATAGGTTCATGGGCGGAACCCGCAAGTTGGTCACCAAAACATACATCAAGTGAATCAATAGAATAACCCATTGCCACCACGGTTATCCCACGCAAGACATACATCAAGTGTTCTCAAATCCTTAAGGACTCAATCCGATAAGATAACTTCGAAGGGAAAACTGAATCCATTACAAGAGAGTAGAGGGGGAGAAACATCATAAGATCCAACTATAATAGCAAAGCTCGCGATACATCAAGATCGTATCACCTCAAGAACACGAGAGACAGAGATCAAACACATAGCTACTGGTACATACCCTCAGCCCCGAGGGTGAACTACTCCCTCCTCGTCATGTAGAGCACCGGGATGATGAGGATGGCCACCGGTGAGGGATCCCCCCACTACAAAAAAATACACTTCCGTGATGATACTTGTTTGTCAGAGTAGGTCGTGTTTTCTGTCATGCATGTACATCCATGACAAATTTATGACAGAATCAAGATAGTCATACCTGTGCTGTCGTAGAAGTGTTCCATGCCATTGCCAAAATTATCATCACGGAATTGTCCACTTCCATGACGATAAATCGCGCATCACAGAAGTGCTTTCGTCAAGGGTGACCGACACGTGGCATCCACCGTAACGGAACGCCGTTAAGCTATCGGGTCGGGTTTTGGATCCGATAACCCGTTAACAGCCGCGACCAATGGGGATTTTCCACGTGTAAAATCATCATTGGCTGGAGGAAACACGTGTCGGCTCATCGTTGGGACAGATGTCATCCACTCATTGGACAGAAGGCGCCTATGATACGTCGACACGTGGCACGGCCCATCAAGTTTAAATGGGCCGGCCCAACTAAAGGCCCACAAGATTTTGCGGACCATAATGGGCCGGCCTAGCTAAAGGCCCACGAGATTTTGCGGACCATAATGGGCCGGCCCAGGTAAAGGCCCACAAGATTTTTGTGTGCCATAATGGGCCGGCCTAGGTAAAGGCCCACAAAATTCTTGCGGATCATAATGGGCTGACCCAGCTAAAGGCCCACGAGATTTCGCCTACACTAATGGGCCAGCCTAGCTGTAGGCCCACAAGATTTTGAGGACCCTAGTAGGCCGGCCCATTAACTGGTGCCATGTTTTGGGTCAAATGCCGGCCCATATTTGATCCCGTCCATTAATGGCCTGCCACGTTCCGGGCCTAATAATTGCCCATATGAGATCCGGCCCGTTAAAAGCCTCCCACGTTCTGGGCCAAATCACGGCCCAGATCAGGTCCGGCCCTTTAAGAGGCTTTGGCCTCAATTATGGCCCATATCAGATTGGGACCGTTAACTGGACGCTATGCTTTTGGGCCCACTTGCTAAAGGCCCATTTAGTAATTCGGCCTCATATTAGTTTCGGCCTGTTAAGGGCCCGTTTAACATTTCGGCCCTATATTAATTTCGGCCTGTTAAAAGCCCGTCATATAGTTGGGCCTAACTACGGCCCGGTTTGCATCCGGCCTGCTTGCAGCCGATATCTGATTGGGTCAAACAAGGACCGAGACAATTTTGGCCTGTTAAAAGCCCGTGATTTGATTCGCACAATCATGGGCCGGGGTCCATTTTGGGCTGCTGCCGGCCCGTGAGCTGTTCAGCACGTTTCAGGCCCAACCTACTTCTCAGCCTCCTAAAAGCCCATTGAGTTTTCTTGCGAAAAGAGGGCCGGGGGTTACTCGGCCTATTAAAGGCCCAAATCTACTAGTGGGCCTGTTTGACGAGGCCCATGATGCGGATCATACATCGTGATTGCATGACGGCCCGATTATGTACCGTAATTTTACGGTTTGACCGGTTTACTGCGAAGACAGGATATATATACAGTAAACTAACTGCAGATCGTGAATAAGAAAAAACCTAGACTATACAATAAAGAAATTACGGCATATTACATCCACCGGGCATCAAAGTTCGTCACTATGATAATAAAGCACAAGCAGACAGCAAATTACATACACTGGGCATCAAAGATCGCCACCAGTGCAAATAAACACGCCGACAAAATAATATACAAAACCGACAGCACTTGAATAGAGTTCAAGAAAGGTTAGCGCTGCTGGCGAGCTGCAGCGCAACCACCTGAGCAAGATGATGAGACTGCGCTTGTTCAACACTTATATCTTCCTCACTCTGAAAGATAAACAAGCAGACAGGTGACAGGTTTTGCACATAAAAGTATTAGTGCTGACAATTCATCACATTTCTTACTGACGAATAAAGTGACACAGTTTAAAATTGCATTAACACAATATGGTATTGTCCAGGTCAAGACATGGTAGGAAATGACATTGTGAAGGAGTTGGCAGCTTCACGACACCACTGGATTACAGATCAAGAACTCATAAGTATCAATGGTTAGTGTGCTGTCAACTTATCCCATTTCAGATAGGCAAATAAAGAGACGGTTTAAATAATAGTAGAATGATATGACATTGTTCATAGTTAAGACATTGCAGAATATGACATTGTGTTGTAGTGGGTAGGTTCACCACACCACTGGATTACGGATGAAGAACAGAAGCATACATGCAGTGCAAAAGAAGATCACTTGCTATGTATAGTTTAATTTACATGGTATGAAGAAGGAACTTGGTTGTACAACTGAAAACTTAAATTGAGAAGGACAAACTTTGGTTTATGAACTACATAATAAACTTTAAACATGCAATTTGATGCAGACACCAAAAATAAACAGCTGTTGCAGTCATGCCTAACCAAATATACACAACAAAGTTTGAAGGCTTGAGAAGGAAAAACTTACATTACTGGTGAAGACAGGCTCTATAAAGGCCTTGTCCATGCTGATGGGGGGGGGGGGGGCAATTCAAGAAGTTTACCACAGAATCTTCTTCATAAGCGTTGCCCTTATTCTACATTTTTTTAAGAGTAAATATAGATGTGAAAATATACGAAAAAATGGAGAATATTTAAGATAAGATGAAGAGTGATGCTACATAACCAAGTAGCTATAAATGTATGTGCAGCAATGCAGGTAAAAGGCACAGCCAAGAGCAATGCACAGCTAAACTTCTTCAGTACCAACCTTATGGTAAGAGTAAATATAGATCTGATGTGTAGAAAATGGAGGGCAAAGGAAAATAAGCTGCAGAGTGATGGTACATGAACAACGACCTGTCAATATAAGTACACTGATAAAGGACAACATGTACTTACAAGAACAATGCAGAGCTAAAAAAATCATTGGCATTGGATATATTCTACACTAATGTAACCATTCATACAGATCAGATAATTTGGAGCGAACAATTGATAAGCAAGCTATCATGCATACTGTTGTCACATAATGAACAAGGTATGTATGCAAGTACAGTGATACAGGACAACAGGTACTAACAAGAGCAAAGCAGCGGGCAGCATATTTGCGATATCCTGTTGTTCTTTTCAAACCGGAATTCTTCTTCGAGCAGATTTCCTGCAAAAAAGATCCGTAAGGCACATGCGGAAAAGTAGAAGTTCAAATTGTCATTTGATTTCATAGATAGTACCTCATCCTGGGAACGAGACCAGTGCATAACAAGGTTTTTCCATTCAATGTCTTCTAAATTTAGCACAGGAGACTTCACCGGAAATTCGTTTATAGACTTGCCATCAAAGTGTGATTTCCTCAGGTAACACCGACACTGCTGCAATGCTTCCTTGAAAAGCACAAGCAAGCTTTGCTCGTCATGACTATGCAGATTGACCCTCGCCTAGTTACAACAATGTAATGTAAATTATTGATGTGTTCGATCAGCAGAAAACAGGAAAATAATAACCATGAATAATAGCACTTACACGTAAGTTGGACAGGAAGATGTGAAAATGGTGTTTGTCTTCACTATAATCTTCCCATGATGGGAATATATGCACGTAGTCCCTAACAACATTGAAAGCATTGTCTTTTAAATTGGGAATAAATGGAATGGGTTTCCAATCTGCAGGAATTGGCCGTCTCTGCAGTTGGGATAGGTCTTCGGCCGGTGGACTTGCTGTACTTTTTGCTGGAGTGGGATTTTTCTGTGGTACAGCTGGTGCTATGGCAAATGAAATCGGTATACCTTTTGCTGGAGTGCAGGTCCTGTGTGGTGGGGCTAGTGGTGTGGCCAGTGAAGTATGAGTACAGTCTGCTGGAGTCGGTCCTACGTTTAGTGTCACTGGTTGTACAGCCAATATAAGTGGGGCGATGTCTGATTTCTCCAGCACCACCACATTTTTCAAGGACTTTGCTGGTGCTCCTTCAGGTTCGGCAATCACCCTCTTCCTTTTTGATGTCTGATGCACAAGAACAGCATTTGACTGGAAAAACATGGTATGATGACAGATGGAATATGTATTGATAATGGATGGGCATGGCATCTCGAGTTATATGATGAGTAAACTAAGCAGATGGCGGTGCAACAAAGTAGAAGAAATGCAAGACAACATATGCAAGATACGCGCAATCAATAAAACCTTGCCAAATTAGAACAGGCACCTTGATGGGTGAACAGGACAGGCCATCTGCCTTTGACTCCTTGAGGTTAGAATAGTCATTAGGATGATATTTTGAACAAGAATCAACAGGTGGGGAGCGTATGAGTTTCATTGCTTCCAGAATGGCACTCAATGCCTTGGTGCTAATTTTGTAAGTCACTGCAGTGTTCCACAATATTCTTCTGATGCGCGGATTCTGATATTCACTGTAATTGCGTATAATATCTGAGAACCATGAAAACATAAATAGTTATGAGATTATCTTTGTAATGCAGATGATATTCTAATATAGGGGCGCCCCTGTAAACACTTGTGTGCTATCACTGGATTCTGATGAGAGAGCTCATGTGTGTTGTAATATGGTGCGTGCATTTATATAATCTGGCACAAGTACACAAAAAATAGGCTCCAGAAGTAAGGATAGCTGGCAGATGATAGGTTCATAATATACTATATAGAGAGTTTATTGCCAAACCATGATAACAAGAGCACACAACAACTAGGCAGGTCATAGTGTACATAACATGGGTACACCATAACCACGATATATAAATCGGGAAAGTGGAACTGGCTTGAAAATACGGTGTTGTATTGCCGCTAGTAATTGAAAGCCTATCGATCACGTACAGACCAGCTCTATCAGCTGTTGACTGCAGATGTCCCTGCGCCCCTTCCCGACAAGGAACATATTGTACGTACTAAATACAGAATAAACAAAGAGGAACATGTTAAAGAACAGAAGAGGAAGCATATTCTTGAGGTTCCGCTTCATTGCATACAATGTTGGTTGCCCACTCATGATGAATCACAGCGCCCAAAGAAATGCAATTCCATGCTGTTTCTCTATATGTGGCAATTTTGAACAAGAGTCATTAGGATCATATTCTGAACAAGAATCAACAGGTGGGGAGCGTATGAGTTTCATTGCATCCAGAATGGCACTCAATGCCTTGGTGCCAATTTTGTAAGTCATTGCAGTGTTTAGCTTCAAGAGTGGACTGCTGCTAGTGCGACACAAAGCAGCTACACAGATCATAGTGTAGATATAACGGGGAAAACCGTAAGCATCAGAGTAAAATCAGCAAAGTGGAACTTGCTGGAATATATGTGCTAGTATTGCCGGTACGGCTAGAAAGGCTTCGGATACCAGCTCTCTTCAAGTGAAGGTGCGGTACTGTTAATATTAGTGTTACTCTCAAAGGCGACACAGCTGCCCGCATTTCCTTGCTACTCTTATAGGATTCAAGTGGGCAGGTGACTATAGATCCTATTCCTATGTTTACAAGATCCTATGAATCAAAGAGGCTCAAAGTGTCCATCACAACCGACCGTCTAGACCTCTGCACTGCAAAAGTCCCTGCTCATCTTCAGTATAAGGAACATACTGTACCACTATCATACTCCCTCCGTTCCAAAATATAAGTCTTGGTAGAGATTTCCACTATGGATCACATACAGATGTATCCAGATACATTTTAGAGTGTAGATTCAAATTTTGCTCCATATGTAGTCCATGGTGGAATCTAGACAAAGACTTGTATTTAGGAATGGAGAGAGTACATATTAAAGAAGAACGGAAGAGGAACATGGTAAAGAAGAGCAAGCAGATTTTGGATAATAAAATGTTGGTTGCGCAGTGCCCACACATGATGAACCAGATCGCATTAAGAATGCAACCCCCAGCTGTCTCTCGACCATTTCAGGCGGTTGGATGAAGATCCTACGTCTCCTAACCCATCTTCTTCCTCGTATCTGATTCTTCCCATACAGAACACCGCACGGGTTGCCGGCCGGACCACCGGCCCCCGCCGCCTGTGTTCCTCCACCATCCCACCCCCACCCCCGCCCCAACCCCCACCCGCGTCGAGTTTTCTTCGTTCGGCGAGGCCCCACAACCACCCGAGCCCCTTCGTTCGCACCGGCGAACTCCGGCGAGCTCTGAAAAATCGACTGACCCAATTTTGAAATTTAGTCTACTGTGATTTAACTAGTGTGGAATATAAAAGGGGAAAACCATAAGCATTGGGAGTATAGTGTTGAGCGTGCCATGGCGGATCTGAAGGTGCAAACCGGACAAAGGCAACTTCGCAACCAAGACAAGAAATCAGAGTAAAGCAGTGGCGATCTATTATCTTGCTGCGATAAGCAAGTTGAGCAGATACGAAAGAGTACCGCCTCTGGTGCGGCGCCGTGTACGCATCTGCTGAGAATTTGACGGTGCTGCGGTAGCGATGGCTGTCGGCGGCGTGGAAGCAGATCTAGGAGGGTAGACGATGGCGGCAGGGTGTGGTGGACGAGACGGTCGTAGGAGCGGCGCCGGCAAGGTGGACGACGGCGGGGATGAAGCGAGAGGACGGGATGCAAGGATCCCGGTCCGAAGCCGTGGATGAGAGAGGTCGATCTCTTGTAATGGACGGCGGCGGCGGGGTATCAGCTCCGGCATGGTGGAGGAGGACGGCGGTGGATGGGGTGGCGGACGGCGGCGGACGGAGGAGGGTGGGGTGGAGAGGTTGTTTTGGCGCCCACGGAGTACGAATGGGGAAAAGGGAGGTAGAGAGGAAGGGAGGAACCATGTATTCAGGGCGCGCTTGTCTCAAATGCAAGGAAATTTACAAGCTTAGCCCCCGTTTCAAATTCCTACTACGTCACAGCAACATTAGTCGGTTGGGGATAGGACGGTAATCTCGCATACACCGATTATTTGCCGACGAGAGTTTGTTTTTGGCGCCCACCGTGTATGAATATGAATCGGGGAGGGACTCGATTTCGGCCGAGGACACACTGTGTTTTGGCGCCCACCGTGTATGAATCCGGGTGAGAGGCGGTTACGTCACGTTTGGGTGAAATTACAAACCTACCCCTATCGAAACCTATAGAAATCCAGCAGATAGGCTTTGCGTGGCAGGGATAGGCAGTAGTGATTTCCATCTCGCAGATTTTGGTTTCGGGCGGTTACTGCGACTTTCCCCGCTTCGTTCAAATTTTTCAGAGTGCACGTTTATCGTGCCAACTCAATTCGAATCCTGTTTGTATTCTATTTTTTTCGGGCGGGATCCATTTTCAATTGGAATTACATTCTATATACATCATTTTTTTATATATACTTTCAAAAGCACAACACCATTTATACATAAATATGGTTTACAAATGGCATGATCTAATATTCATAAGGTTGTATCCATCAATTTGTATTTTCAAATATTTGAAACCACTTTATGTTGAAATCCAATGTATGCATTCCTCGCTAACTGTCTCCAATTAATGTGTGTTTCATGCGGGTTTTTTACTTCTCAAACATGTATAATGTGTTTCACACACGCAACATATAGTGTAATCCCGTTTAGACATTAATTTCATATAAACCATGCATTGTTTGTAATTGAAGAATCTATGGATCACCAATATTGATAAACTATATAACATTACACGTGTGCCCAAATTCAAATGAATATGCATGTTTGATACACCAATTTGCGTTATGATATTATCGATGTCGTGATCTCCAGTTTAAATATTTGAATCCCCTTTAATCCAGATATTCGTCACATATAGCTATCACTCATGCTTATATAGGACTATCTCTCTGGACCTATACGCGTTCATCGTCTCTCAGGTATCTCTCATGCTACCTGTATGTCGACAATGATCTTTTATCTTCGTAACACACTGACGGTACTCTCTCCCTCGACCTTCATCACTCTATCTCTCTCTAAGTATATCTCGCTCCCTGCTATGTGTCTCTAACTACGATTCTCCATGTGGAATCTCTTTCTCTCCCACAAACACAAAACTTTGTCTCCCGGGGTCTCATTTCTCTCTACTATTCCCATGTGTGCCACTCGCACACCCCTCATACAGAGATGTCTTTCGCTCCTTAGATATGAGAACCTACGACTATGCCTCTTCAATGTCTCTTTCTCACACACAAACACAAACTCTGTCTCCCAGGGTCTCATATTTCTCCATTGTTCTCTTGTATGTCGCTCACACACACCCTCTCTCCCTAGAGATATCTTGCGTTCCCTCGTATGTCTCTCCTATCACTCTCATTGTGAAATATCTTTCTCTCTCGCAGACACAAAAATCCGTCTCTCTGGATCTCATTTCTCTCTGATATCTGTTTGTATGTGAGTCACATGCACCCTCTCTCTATCTCTCTCACACCCACACACATAACCTAGCCTTCTGATCCACTCGACTCCTATCTCTAACGCACCCTAGCTAGCATCTTTATCTTTCTATTTATTTGTTTCTCCATCAACCTTCTTTCTCGCCCTCACTCTTGATTCCTATCATGCACACTACATATGTTTCTCTCTACATGCAGTCAAGTGGCCTCTCATACACATATATAACTTCACCCTTTGAACCACCCGACGGTCATCTCCAACACCCAAACTAGCGGATGTCCCTCTAGCTAGCATCTCCATCTCTGTATCTATCTGTAGTTTCTCCGTCAACATTTCTTTCTCGCACGGAGTCTTGCTTCCTATCACCCACACTATATATGTCTCTCCATACATATGCATTTATAGGTTGGTCTCTTTTGCACTATCATTGCGCCTCACTCCCTCTTCTCGCCATAGATGCATGCTCCAGCCCACGCCACTATCTCTTAAAGACAAAAACACATGCTCAATTGTCAGGCCTTCTTCCCTGCATTCTCACATGCATGCATATTGTCATACCGATCCGTCTCTCCCATGTCGTTGATCTTATGACTTATGTCTTCTTTCTTTTATCTCGATCATGCGCGCGCGCACACACACACATCCCACGTATACATGTATACCTCTCACACATGCACGTTCAAGGTCTCTATGTCTCCATACGTAGTTAATTACCCTCAATCCTAACGCCACATCGAATCGTTCTCCTCTTTTGTGCACATAACTTCCGCCTGGATGGGTAAAACACACACTCACACTTAACAATCTCCTTCTAGCTACCCCCCCCCCCCGCCTCTCACTCTTCCCCTATATCCCCGAAACCAATAAGACCATCCCTTTGTTTAATTCCCGCCTACATGCACCATCGATATATAGTAGTCTTCCTCGGTGTCTCTCGAACAAACACGTTCTCTCGATGTCGACTCCTCTCACGCGCACACACCTTCTCTTCCCTCTCTACGGGCATTTTCTCTCTCGCACCCCATCGTTGGTGGTCTCTGCCATACACATCACCTCTCTATGATGAAGCCATGCACACTTAAATTACATCCGCCACAGAGGACCCCGCGACACACACACACACACACGCACGCACGCACCCCCCACACACACTAAGACTCCATCTCTCTCTCTCTCACACACACAAACAAACACACACACACACACACACGCACGCACGCACACCCCCCCCACACACACACTAAGACTCCATCTCTCTCTCTCTATCACACACACGCACAGATTAAGACTCCATCTCTCTCTCCTCTCTCTCTCTCTCTCTCTCTCACACACACACACCCCACACACACACACTAAGACTCCATCTCACACACACATGCTCTAGGCGGAGCATTTGTTCCTACCACCCTTCATCCAACCTTACCCGTATGATAAACAATCACCTTTATTTACTTGCATAACATGGTCAAATTCCACTTTACTTTAGTAGTCAGCAAACTTATCATCTGTACCCTTATAAACAAACAAGTTGGCGGTTATGGTGTGCTTGCCATCTTGTAATACAGACCGTATGATCTATATCTAAGGATAGAAAGCAAACTATGATAATTTTACAAAAGATACCCGCACCTCTCTCCACATCATTATCTCCCGCAACCTCATTGCTCAGCAATTAAAAAAGGAACAAGTCTCTGCCGGCGCCGTCCATCCCCATGCCTCCGCCCATTCCGACCACCAGTCACCACCACGCTCCACTCCTTCTCGCCTTATCTCTCATCTTTCATTTTTTTCGATGACATTCTCGAGATACCATTTTTTCGATAAAATTCTCGAGATATCATTTGTTTTTACACATGGGATTACTCCTGCATGGGTCAATCACAACAGGTGTTCTGTAAAAAAATGCATATTGATGTTCCGTGCAATGCACGAGAATCTTGCTTGTAATTATATAATGCAAATCACGAGCAGGAAGTGACATTTTTTTGAAACAACCACGTTAACATGGCCACGTAAATCACTAGCTAAAGTAAATACCATTATACTTATATCCCGATGCAAAAGGTTGAGTACATGTCCGAAGAGTAGAGTCGCACACACGCACTCTGTCTCTCAGAATCTCACACACACACACACACACACACTAGTTACGTGACGCCCACTTAAGCAGACACGTATGTTATAATTTGTGCACCCGCGGGTACACGTGATGCTGCACATTTATTTAAGCCGGAAGGCGAATCCAAACAGTAGCTGCATTCATTCCCCTCCCACCGCCTCTTCTCTGGTCGCCGTCGCCCGGTAGCAATGGGCCGGCCGAAGGTAACAACATACGCCATACTCCCGCCGGAGCGGCGCTTTAATATGGAAATTTTAGTGGTCATGCATGCATCTTTTTGTGCTACACTCCTATATAAGGGTTGACCGGTCGCTTCCCGCGGACGTGCGCGGGCGGTGGAAGAGGAAGGAGAAGGGAAGCGGGCTGTGGAGTAACGTTTTTTACCACAATTTCTTAGGAAACTGAGTGCAATAATTGAGTAGTTTTGCAAACTACCAGTACTACACCTGAAACGGTTCAAAACCTATACTCCCTTGCCAGCGCGCGCTTCTCGCGTGAAACGGTCAGTGTCGCCCTGGAGCGTCAGTGCCGCATTAATGCCCGGCCAGAGCGGAGGCGACCTCTCACTAGCGCCGGCTTTGAAGTGGCGCGACGGCCGAGAGAGCGCCGCTTCTCGGTGCACGCGACTGCTCCGCGTCGAGACTGGCCATAGGCCCTGTTTGGATCCATGGGTTAGAGTTAGTTTGAGCTAGTTGGGGCTCAAATAGCCCTAAAGTATCCAAGCATGAGGGTCTAAATTGGAGCAAGTTGCACCGAACCCACCAAAAAAAACTATCCGACCCAAGAGGTGCTAACTGGAGATAGTTCTCATTGGGACCACTGAAAAGTCACTTTTCTCTCTCCATGAAGTGCATTTATTGTCAATCTAACCCTGTCACCGAAACACCTCTTTGGCTATAGTTAGTTCAGGGTTAGTCATGAGTTAGTCTAACCTCTAGCTAAGTTAGAGTATCAAACAGGAGCAGTATAGGACATGCAAGTTGCTCAAAGCATACAGGCAAATTCGTACGTGAAAGGATTTTTTTTCTTTTTGAAAACGGAACGTGAAAGGAATTTTTTTTAGAATGCTCTTGGCATGTTGCTAACATGTGATAGTTAACCGACCTCAATAGACGGCAGAAACACCAGCCCGCCGCACTTTGTTAGAGACGAGGATGGAGAAGCGATACAGGCTGCTGGATTACTAGAGATAGTTGTCGCACGGAAGCCAAGAAATATGGTGATAGCGTGGGTTAGCCATGTACTAGTATGATGTAACTACACTGGGCTGCCGTGTTTTGTACTCTTCCAGTCCATTGTGGAGATGATCGGCTAATTTTATATCGTTGAATAATATTAAATATTATGAGTGCAGACGCTCCACCACGAGGTTCCTTGCTCCTTCTCGGTCATCTGGAATCTATGTTCTTCCACTCTATTTTTTTACGTGAGCTTTGTTCATCCTTTTGCCAACACGCGAGACATCTAGCATCAAGGTGCACGTGTTATGCAAGGATCGTTCCATCTATATGAAGAACACGTGGGACTGGAACTACGAGACGGACATGTTCCCAGGAGTGGACATACGAACCTGAGTAATGTAGCGCAGTAAGTGAAGTAGAAAGGCACAAATGGTATGAACATGCGTGGCATATAGGGTGCGTTTGGTTGCGTTCTCGTCTCAGCATAGTTGTTCCCTCTTCATGCATGCTCAACTCAACACCCCTCTTCATGCATGCTCTCTTCATGCATGCTTCTAGTGTATTTGTGCTAAACTAGTGTGGACTCATGCACCCTCCATACTCTACCAAACACCCAAAAGTAGGTCGAGAAGGGAACTCTTGGGCGGCATTTGTCTCTTACTACATACTACCACTAAATGTTGTACGTGCAATGCACGGTGATGTTATGGAGTACGTGCCTAAGTACTCTACTACTACTATATTAGTTGGAGGCACATATTAACTTTTATATTTGTTTATGTGTATGCCCCGAGACCTTCCAACTAGACGTGTCTTTCTCTCCAGGTTGCACTTTGTATCGTTCATACCACTAAGTACTACTACGTGTGGTCTCCGACCCAGAAGTGGAAGAAGTGGAGACGCTCTACCACGCTGTTTTTTTACGCTGGGCTCTACCACGCTGTTCATGTCCCACTCCTTTCGCTGACGTGTGGGACATCCAGCACGGGCCGTGTTTGGCACCCTTCGTTGTAAGAGTTGAAACGCTAGCATTCATCAGAAATAAAAAATAATTATAAATCGGCAGTGATACTATTTTTTTGCGAACCAATCAGTAGTGATACTATACCACGCGGTTTCCTTGCTCCTCGATATCGGAAAGAATACTTACGTTCGCCAACATGTGGGACGTCGACCATCCTGGTTCACTTGCCATGCACGCAGAACTCCAAGGGAGAGTCACCCAGGTCGTCGCGCCGCAGTAACAATGACTAATGAGCCGTCAAATCACAGGCCCACTTCCGACTTTGAAGTTGCTCGGACGAAGGAACCATCATGACTTCGTTGAATTCCGCTTCTTGAAGAAAACTACTTTACCGGCAGTACTGCTAGCCACAGTAGTTACTCCAACAGAGAACCATCATGACATGCATCTCAATTCCTTTAGAGAAAGAGATGCCATTTGATGCTTAGGATAGGAATTTTTCCATTTAGTCTAGGCTAATGTACTGGTAATTTGCTCTAAAAACTACAGTAGTAACTAGTAGTATTGGTACATGCTCGTACTCGGACACAGACACACACCCTAACTACTAGTACTACTACTTCTCACATGCTGGCCAGACGCCGTCGTTCTCCTTCCCGGCTTTGTCGGCGACACCCCACCGTGCTTGGATCTCCGCCGACCTCTCCGCAGCAGCGCGTGCGTCCTTTTCTTTCTTGCGGCGGCGGGCCTCTCTTTTCTTGAGTGCTTTCAGACTTTTCTGCTCCCTTTGTGCGGCTTTGGCCGCCTCTTGCTCTACCGCCCATTCGGCCTTGGCATCTTCAAATTCCTCCCACATAGTTGTGAGGTCGCGAGCGGCGATGAACTCGGCATGGCGGGATGCCATCGCTTCCCTACCATTTTGTGTGCGGTTGTGGCGGCGAGGAACTTGGCGCGGCGGGATGCCATCGCTGCCTTACCGGTTAGTGTGCGGCGCGGTGGCATGAACGACGCTTGGTGAGAGCTCTGGGGTGGAGTGGCCGGACAACCGTATAGTGCATTGGTTTGTCAAGAGCTTAAGGACAGAAGATGAACCAAATTTGGATTCCCATTCAATCCTGGTCATTCATTACTGAGTAAAATGCATTGGCGGTCATCGAACTTGTCTTGATAGCTCACTTTGATCATTGTATACGAGATATGGTGATTATACGGTCACTGGCTCAGCGTATAGCTCCGTATTTGTCTGGTTGACCAGTCAAACAGTCCCCATGCGCCTCATCAGCTCGTGTTCTTTATCTATCTACGCGGGCCTACCTGTCAATGGAGAAAGAAATACTGTAAAAACCAAAATTATGCGTATGTGGGGAATCAAACCACGGACTCGTCGCTGCAACGCACCCTCGTCAGCCAAATGAAAATGAAATACTTCGCGTCAGACACTCACGCTCACGCTGTCAAAGCATGCTAATGCATGCACGTCGCCCCCTAAATCAAAGTCCTGCTCATGGCGCAATGCAAACGACGAGCCCATCACCTGGGCGCCCCGGCGGTGCCTGACATTACTGTTTAGATATTTGATGGAGGCCTACGCGAACGCGGAGTATGTATTCACCTGGCTCAACACCAACGGTCATACTCGGACCGCCTTGCTCATGTATAAAACAGCCTAAGCTAGAGAGTGTACTATGGTAGTATGGTACAGAGTATGTACTATCGTGAGCGACCGATCTTAGTGCCCCTGCACACCGAAACCCCTTCCATCGCTAGCGCGCGCTTCCCGCCTGAAACGGTCACCGTCTCTCCAGAATGTCAATGCCGCATTCACCGGACTTAACTGCAGGTGCAATTCGTGTGTCACTGACATGCGGGCCAGATGCCCGTTGGGCCCACATGTCAGTAACCCAAACGGATCTGCAGTTAAGTCACTGAAGCAGCGTCCGCATTCACGCCCGACGAACCTACTCCGGCGCCAGTTGTCCGCGGCTCATTGCCATTCGCCCGCTATATTAACTTGAGCCCCAGCTCCCAGCCATAGCCAAAGGCCCACACTTATTCTCCTCCGGTCCCTTCCTTCAGTCGGCACCACTTCAACCATGGCCTCCTGGCGCTCCGAAGCTCTCTTGGATGCACTGTCGCAGGAGCAGACGAGGGACATCGACGGCTCCGCTCCGGGCGCGCTCCAAAGCTCTCTTCGACGTACTGTCGCAGGAGCAAACGAAAAAGATCGCCGGCACCCCCCCGGCCGCCCTCTGCCGCCACGACCACGAAGCCGGCGCGCGTGCGCGGGCGCAGCCGGCAGCGAGGAAGAGTAGTACACGGTAGGTCACCGCCGCTCTGGAGGAGGAGGTTATCGAGGCGGATGAGGAGGAGGCAAAGGCAATGGCCGGCTTTCTCGGGTTCATGGCCGGACATGGTGGTCGGGCACCGGTGATCGTTTAGATTAGGTTTACAGTAGGTTTTAGTACGGTTTGTGCGAAATATGTAATGAATTTCATCTGGTTAATTTGAAATTTGCTTTGTTTGCACGAATATCGTCCGGTTAGTTCATATAGTTGTCAAAAGGTATGCGGGCAGCATCGGATGGCATCCATCAGTGTCCTCAGACAGATGCCGGTGTAAATTTGTGGGCCAGCGCTGGAGATGCCCTAACTATCATGCTATAATCGCTAACAATCCTCCATTATTTGGCAGGGAACAGTTATCCCTGGATCAAAATCAGATCCGCGGTGTTTCGCACTCCTCCCGCGTAAGAGTGTAAACTCTTGCTTACATAAAAATGGAGCAAGTGGACGGCACTGTAGCACGTCATATCACTCGAACTAGCCCGCCTAACGAGCGGGAAAGCACCGCCCTCGTCATTTTGTTCTGGATTTCTATCGATCGATCGCGCGAAAATGTTACGCTTCGCAAGTTCAAAAGGAAAAGGCGGCACACTTACAACTCGTACGCGTCGCAACCCCGACAGTCCGGCTCGCACGCCGCTCACCAGAGGGGAGACGCGTTGTCTTGCAATTTCACTGACATGTGGGACCGTAATTGAATAAACCGTCGATAGCCGAAATCTAATCGCTCAGTGGGCGTCGGCTTAGAAGAGAGAAACGGGGGAGGGAGAAGAGATCGCCCGCCCGCCGCGCACGGACTCCAAGAAATATATGGTGATAATGTGAGGTGGGCCATGCTGGAGTCCGGACCGCTTCCGGAGCCCGCTCTCACCGCCCTAGCCCCTCAAGACGCCAGCTGCCCGCCGCAAGCATGCATAGCAAGTAGTACTCCTTATGTGGAGGAGAGAGAGGCATTGACAAAGTCAAGGAGTGGGCTCTGCAAGAGCCCGTCTCTACACGTGCTCCTAGGTATAAAAAAATAATTCTAAAAAAAGGCATAAAAACAATTGTGTCTTAAAAAAAGAAAGGTAAAAAACAATTGAGAGGAAATAGATCGAGAGTAAGTGAGAAAAAGCTGTAACCTGGGCATTACATGAGGAAGGAGGGAGTGGTGCACATGCCAAGTTCACTGGGCTGCCGTGTTTCACACTCCTCCGTCGTAACAGTGGAGACAATAGCTTTCATCAAAAATAAACAATGAATACTCGTTGCTCGTCCTCTATATCGGAAAGAATACTTTCATTCGCCGACATGAGGGACGTCGACCATCCTGGTCCACCTGCCATGCACAAAATTACCCTGGTCTAACCCGGTCGTATCGCAGGGCCAACCTTTCCCACTTTAAGTGGTTCAGACGAAGGAACCATCATGACTTCGTTGAATTCCGCTTCTTCAAGAAAACTTACTGTACCCGCAATACTGCTACCACACGCGAAGACTGGACGGCACTGTACCACGTCATATCACTGAAACCCACTAGGCCAAACTAGCCCGCCTAGGTCATCTATTTTGGAACGGAGGGAGTATGTCTCTGCACTGCTATGATTTTGTGTTGCACGTTCTCTGTAATTTTGCTACGAGTTTCCTACCCTATGAACCAAATGAGGCCTGAATGTATGTCGACTATTGTCTGATCGATCGCTAAGCCTACAATTTTAGGAGCTAGGGCTATTGGTCGATCGACGAGGGATAAGTATAAGCGTACAATGAGCTCATCAGCCCCAACGTTTCTCTTCGGTGAGTGTTTTGCAAGTACTATAGCTCGCACAGAAGCTAGCCTACTAACACCAAGAATCATCAAACAAGCCCTGCTGATATGATAAACAGTTCAAACTTACATCTAAGCATGCCATATATTACATCAAAATCTGGTGAGGATACATCTGTTTCCATAACTTGGAGAGGGTTCACATGATTCATCGCATGATTCACTATCAAACAAAAGTAGCAAGATCCGCCCACACAAGACAGTGCACTAGCCCTAAGATGGTTTGATAACACGCATCGTTCCGGTAATTAAACACATGGCAATGCAAACTACCCTGACGGATTAGCGCGACCAACTATTTCTTGTCATCGATCTCTCGGGCAATGACCACAGCACGGACAGCGGCATGGGAATCGATTTCTGGGGCGATGTCCACAGGACTGACCGCGACATCGGAATCGATCTTTGGGGCGATGTCCACAGGATGGACAGCGGCATCGGAATCGATCTCCGGGGCGATGCCAACAGGACGGGCCATGACATCGGAATCATCAAGGACGTCCACCGGCACCTGCACAACCCTAACATATTAGCAAGCACATTGCAAATAATCAAAAACGACAACTATGGTAATAAGCCATTATTTTTTACCTTGTGCAGCTCACCGGGGGATCTCATCCCTTCGGGGGCCATCTCCTCGTCCTCGATGGGGGCCATCACCTTGCCAGGGGAATACTGCTTCTCAATGGCGACTATCTCCTCAAACTCGGTCTTGAGCCTCACATAGGTGGCAATCAGAGTTCCTGGGGTAGGCATGGTGGGGCCCTTGCTGTTGTTCCAACTTTCTTTGAGGAGTTCGTCCGCCAACGTCCTCAACTCTTTGGCCAGTGCTTGTTTCTTGGAGTTCTTCGTCTCCATGGGTTGGCCCGCCAACATGGTCAACTCGTTGGTCGGTGCTCGCTTCCTGGAGATCGCTGTCTCAAGTGGGTTGTCCGCCGGCAACTCTTTGCCTAGTGCCCCAGGATCCATCAATGAACTGACAAACAAAAAGCAACCGAAAGGAAACCACAATCGCAATGAAAACGGGAAAAGAATAGGATGTGAGAATCGGTCGGTGCTTCGCCAAAAGAAGATTCTTGGAATGAAAATATAGCAGCATAACTGATTCGCCCACCTTTCCTTCGTCGGTACAGAAGAAAAATGGCAGAAGTGAGTAGCCTGGCGTGAGTTTTTCTTCAAGAAAGGGAAGAAAGGGCTAGAACGAGCGTTCCAGCGAAATGATGGTTTCTTCGTCCAGTCCAACTTGGAGGCCACCTTACCACTGCTGGTAAAGGTGTGGGTTTTGTGATATGACGGGTCATGACGGCCACACCGGGGTGACAGGTGAGTCTCGACTGTAGCACCTCGCTATGATTTGGTGGATGGTACGTGGGCCCGGATGCTTTGAAATGTCCCGCATGTAGATAGAGCGGCTAGTCATATAGGAGTGCTCAATATTATGCACCGCGACCAAGGCGGAGAGGAAAACGAGAGAACTACGTAATTAATGCATGAGTTTAATTAGGGTAGTTTTGTAAAGTACGAGATACATTCCTCCAATCGCAAAATGCCTTGGTTCATGAGATTTGAGATTTGAGCCCTATAAACCGGAAGGGAGGGAGTACAGCACACGGTGTAGTCTAGTCACTTGTTGAAATCTCTAGAAAGGCAAATACTCCTTTCCGGTTTACAGGGCTATACTACTCCCTCCGTCTAGGTGTGTAAGTCATCTTACGAAAACCAAATAGTCCCAAAACACTTTGGCACGGTGCATTAACTTCTACCTTGTTTCTTGTTTCTTGACATATCAACCAATAAGAGATGAGAGGTGTGCATGCTATTAATGACTTGCAATGGCTAGTTCATTGCATGCAATGCTATTAATTAGCAAATAAACATTGGTGACCCCAGGAGGAAACGGTGCTAAGCGCGTGGACCTATGCAGAATGAGTATCAACCAATGGATAATGGAGTTTAATAGTTAAACAATAGCAATTTTGTCTCATGCAAGAGCCTGGCTAGTACTCCAAGGAACCGCACCACGCGAGCGTTCGCAACTGCCACGTTCGGGTTGTGCTTGGCTCTTCGCCTCTTCGAGAAGACGAACAATGATGTTACTCCTACTTCTACAGTATCGAATCCACTGCTGCATGTCCGTCCACCTCGTGCGGGAGGGATAGCATGTAGCGAAAGCTTCTACTTACTGCTCCTGCCTTCGCGTCTATGACAGGTGGTCCCAACAGGTGGTTGGCCCTCCTGTCATGCAGCCAAAGGCAGGTGCAATTAAGTCACCGGAGCTCAGTCCGCGAGGGAGAGGGTGTTGTAGTAATCAAATTTCTCGGTCTTGTACGAGTTGACGCGACACTAGTGCAGAACAGGCCTTTATCACCGGTTCGTAAGGGCCTTTAGTGCCGGTTCTGCAACCGGCACTGTGGAGTGGAGACTAAAGGCCCCCCCTTTAGTACCGGTTCGGCACGAACCGGCGCTAAAGTGCCACCACGTGGCACGAGCCAGGCCCGGGTGCTGGTAGACCATTAGTACCGTGTGACACTCAAAATTTTTATTTTTGGTTTTTATCAAAATCTTTTATTTGATTTGAGGAGGGTATTTAAATTTTCTTCTAAAAGAAACTTTCCCTCTCAAAAATTCCTTTTCTTTGACAAAGGTTTTGTTTTGTTTCATCCTAGACTTGACATTTGGTCTTGGTGGTTTTTCATCTCATGTTGGCTCAAATGTTTTTCATTTGGAAAAAAAATATTTTTTGAAAATCTTTTAAATAGCCCTATGGCTTTTGGAGTGATCTTTTCCTTTTTTTTCAAAATCTCCTCTTGCCATGACATGAGTGGAAATCCCCTCCCATAAGCCTTTCCCCATCTTTGGATCATGATATACTTCAAATCCAGCAGTTTGAACCCCCCCCCATAGATTTCTCTTTCATTTATTTCTTATCAAATATATTTCTGCCTTCTATTTTGACCCTTGGAGGTTTTCAAAAGAAACTACCAATTCTACTTTGAGTTTGGCCTCCAAACCATTTTCCCTAGCTAGTCCTTTGAGCCCTCAACCAGAATCCATGAAGATCCACTGGTCTCCAGTTCAAATATTTCAAATTGTGCTTGCTGCAAGTTTGGACCTTATTTGCCAAATTTGATGAAATTCAATTGTTTTCTCCTCCTAAAAATCTGAGGAAATTCAGGCAGTCTCTGGATGCATTGAGAGGTCACCTCACCAAGTCCCAGCTCCAGAAAAAAAAATTCTTCATGCCAAATCATTTCGTCGAACACCTGGCGTGCACTGTCAATGTCAAGTTCAGAGTTCGGATAGATAGTTTCATAAAGCTGCTGTCGTTTTCTTCAGAACTCCATCTCGATCTCACCAGTAACCGCGATGGCGCCTTGCTCCCTGTCCCCTCCTTCTTATCCCTGCGCCGCACGATCACCTGGAAGCTTGCGGGTGTCGGCGACGAGCTGGAGGAGGTGCGCCACCCCGTGAGCGACGGCAGCGGCGGCTTTGCGGCTGCCAGAGAGAGGCGCAGCGTGGACGGCGCCGCCCAGCGCCGCCCAAGCCACTGGAGGCCGCCGCGTGGACACCCACTCGCCCGTGCGCGCTGCCACCCTTCGTCGTGAACTGGTAGGCGCGGAGCGCGCTCTCTGCCGCCGCCGTGCCCGTACGGCCGCCCCGTCGAGGATCGGCGCATTATGCCTAGCCCGACCGAGGTTTAGCGGGGGAACGGCACCAGTGAAGCTCCCTGATGCTGGCAGGCCACTTAAACCCCCTACCCAACCACTGCCTCGCCATAATCGCTCGCCGGAGATATCCCGTTCACGGCCACCCCCTTGGATCGCCTATAAAAGGAGGCCCCGAGCTCGAACTCGAACCCACACCACCTCTGCACTCCACCAACACCTCGCCAAGCCACTGGAAGAGCCTCGAGGGAGCCGTCTTCCCCAACTCCGGCCGCCTCGACCCGCCACGGGACCCAGCTCGATTCGCTCCCGTGCGTGCACCCCTACCCCCCAACTCTTGCCAGTAGCCTTCTAGTGCATCCATTCTGCTGACCCGCGCTTCAATTTGGAGTTTGCAGCGCTCACCGGAGTTCTCCGCCATCGCCCGAACCACCGTCCGCCGGAGAAAGTGTCGCCGTCGACGTGGTGCTCTCCGACGACCAAGTCCACCACCCACCGACGCGGAAGAACACACTAAACCTTTTGGTACCCTCCGATCTCCCTGTCTCGCCGCGGTTCAACGCCGGCGACCACCGCAGTCTTCGGGCGCCGGCGAGG